>NC_057805.1:312283791-312306988 GCF_018294505.1 Triticum aestivum | reverse complement strand
AGAGAGAAGTCGTTCTCTCCCCCAAACACCAACACACGAGCACATTAACACCCCTCTCTCTTCTAAAGTCCGGACCCCAATATAGGTCTCTATCACTTTATCTCTTGGGCATGCACACATCTCTTCCCCCACTCTCTAGCTAGGTCTCCCGGCATCTCTCTTTCCCAAGCACACGCACTATGTAGAGTGTATCTTTCCCATACACACAAAACGTCGCCCCCAAACGTCTATCTCCCTAGTTATGTGGTTCTCGCACACTCACCTCACACACCACCCCCACTGCAAAACAAGCACACTTTGTCTCCTTGTGCACCACTCTCCTCTTTCTATCTCTCCCACATGCGGACCCGCCCCAGCTCCTCCCTGTATACATATATGTCGTGACTCTTTCCATAGCTCCCAAATGTATCATCGTTCTCGATCTCGCACATTGTTCTCTACACCATCTATTCTAGATCTCTCATGAAGTCCCTATGACACACACGATGACTCGCTTCCCTTGCGTCTCCATACATAGGCCAATTTCAAACAACATCAACATTGTCTCCCTATCTATACGCCATTTATGGACACAAACGCCCCCTCTCTCGCCCCCTCTCTTCCTCTCTCCCTCTCTCCGTCGCTAGCTCTCTCTCTCTCTCTCTCTCGCTCTCGCACCCCTCTCCCACAGACAATCGATGTCTCTTCCAAATAGTCTGTTCCCCCCGCCCGCACCCATGCTATCCCGCTACTACACATGTCTCACCATTCCCCCTTCCCTTATACTAGGTTTACATCATTAGTGGTCTCTGTACTCCACATACACACACTCCCTCTCACACACAAACGCGCGCACAAACACACACAGACACGCACAAACACCCATTAATCTAGATCATCATCTCTCCCCATGTCCGCATGTGTATCTCGCACACTCACTCTCTAATTATGTATATGTGTCTCCACGTCAACACAAAGCCCCATGTACATGTCTCTCTCTATCCTCCACACACATAGACACAAAGAATCTGTTATCATTGCCTCAGTCTCTAGACAAATCACACACGTACACTGTCTCTCTCTCTTGCAAACACGCTCGACAAGGGTTTCCCCGTGAATAACTTACCGTCTATTCATCAACGGTCGTGGCAGTACGGCGAACACGAGACGTGAAAAAAGAATAAATATACACGTGCTTAGACCACCTAGTATGACTACTAGGACTAGAGCAAGCCAAAAAGCGTGCCGCCGTCACCCCCTCCTTATCGGCGACGGGAAAACCTTTGTTTTACACAATCGAGAAGTCATTGTGCTAAGGCCTCACATGCTGAGGCGTTGAATAGAATGTAGATGCTAGTTTACGGAAACAAGTATCGATAATACGTTCCTATCTCCATACTTATATTTCTTCTCTTATAAAAAACCGAGTTGGTGATGATGGTACGCGTGCCATCTTGCAATATAGACCGTCCGATCTATATCTGGCTGATGGAAATTAAACTAAAAGATACCCGCACCCCTCTCCACATTTGCAGACAAGGCCTTCCCTCATTCATCCTTATCTCCAACAACCTCATTGTTGAGCAATTAAGAAAGGAAGCCTCTGGAACAAACTGGCCTAGTGGCCGCTGCCGACGTCATCAATCCCCATGCCTCCGCTCAGTCCGACCACCGATCACAACCACGCCCCACTCCTCTTCACCTTATCTCCTATTTCTCGAGATATCATTAGTTTTTACACATGGGATTACTCGCGCATGGGTCAATCACAACGAGTGTTTTTATTAAAAAAATGCATCTTGATGTTCCGTGCAATGCACGGATCTTGCTAGTACTCCTACAGAAGACTAAGTTGGTGATGATGGTGTGTCTGCCATCCGTCGTTTGTGACCATTAGATCTACATCTAACGACTGTGAGGTAAGTTGTTGCCTTTTCTCACAAACATCCCACTTGTCTACCAATTTGCAGAAAAAACCCATAATTAGTATCTTAAAACCAACCACATCCCTCCATGACCTCACCAAAACAACCCAAGGAATATATTCTAATTGAAACATAATATATCTCTAGTGATATATGTATATCACAATTAGAGTGTTTTGTATCAAGTTTGTGAATAAGTATTATTCTAATTATGATTCGTTGCAACGCACATGAACATTGCTAGTATTTCCAACCATGCAAATTTTTCCCTAGTATTCCATAGTTTCGAGTTTTCCATCAAGATATTAGTCACTCATGGTTGATATTTACTTTGAATCATGTACACATATGCACTATGTAACTAGCCTTGCTTATTGTGTTCCAAAGCTTAAATTTCACTCCTACTTACAATATATAGAGTATTTAACAAAAAACCACCACTTTCAACCAGCCCTAGGAAGAATCTATTGTACAAAAAATAGCAAAAACATACCCAATATTTCTTAATCCACGCAAAAAACTACTACATACCGATTAGGTTAGTTTAAACCCGTTTATGACAGGGTTGGCCCACACGTCCGTGCTGACGAGGCAGCTTAAACCAACACATTTTGATTGACCGTTGACACGAGGGACCCACATCTGACCTTCTATCCTGTTATTCCCCATCAAATCATTATTTTTCCTGAACATTACTTCAAACAGTGCTGATGCGTGTTCGTTGGCGCCGGTGATGAGCGAGTTGGCCGCCGCTCCGCCGGACGGGCCGGACGCCGCTCTGGCCTCCGCACGGGTTGGCAGGCTGGCCCGAGCGTGACTCACGAGCGAGCAAGCCGCCGCGCTGGCCTTCGCTCGTGCCAGATGGCTGGCCTTAGCGCGGCGCGCACGAGCAAGCCGCCGCGCCGCCGTGCCAATCTAGCTAGCAAACCTTGCAGACAAGCAGCTGGACGGAGCTATCTTGGCTAGCTAGCGGCCGCGAGCGCCGGACGAAGCTGGCATCCGGGCTGCCGCAAGATGGGCTCCGCACCGCCGGCGGTTTTGACCTCGCCTTCTGCCGGCGGTGGTAGCTGCATCCCATGGCCGAGGATGACTAGGTGGACGAGCCGGAGGTAGGAGATCACTCGGGGATCTTTGTGCAGACTGACATGTAGGTCCCACAAGTCATAACGCCCGGTCGAATAGAAGGCGTTGACTTAATGGGCGACACGGGCCCTGTTTGGATACTCTAAGTCAGAGGTTAGATTCTAACCCTGAAGTAACTCTAACCAAAGTGGTGTTTGGATGGCAGGGTTAGATTGACAACAAATGTATCCAAACAGTGCCATGGGTTGAAACGTGCCTATAAGGGCACATTGTAGAGTAGTCGTTTCTTGGTAGGGCTGGTTGGTTAGAGCATGTAACATGGTTGATAAGGTAGTCTTATCTTAAGTCTGCCACGTATGCAAGTGGTAGTAGTTTCTTGAAATTATTAGTGGTTTCTTGCATTATTAGGGGTTTCTTGTAAGGAACAATGTACTACTAGCGACAAAAGGCGATTCTAGGTTGCGTTGTACTCCAATGAGTACTACTAGTGGTTGCGGGAGTGTATACCTCGTTTTGTGGGTTCGATCCCGGCCGAACGCACGACGGCCTTTTTTCTAATATTTTACACGGGTAGTTTGAGTTTTGAAGTCAAACGAACATGCGGCACCACAATCTAGGTGCACTGGATAGCCTAGCCACGTGAACAGGTTTTCCTTCCCAGCATCTCGTGGCTCGCGTGCTCGCCCTAGACGCACCTCGCTTGCAGCTTTCTCATCAGCTAGTAGCATATTTAAACTAGCGCCTCCCAATTAAGCCCGAGGAGGCGGAAAAGCCTGGCAGGGCATTGGGAACTGTGCAATATGGCTCTGTACGTAAAGTGCTCTACTACTACTCTGTAGCTTGTGGCGTTGCACGCATGGACTTCACTCCATTATCGGCTCTACTATAAAAGAAATTCCTCTTGATGTGTTTTTTTTGAAACGGAGGCAAAAGCTTTGCTTCATCTCATTCATAAAGAAGGAACTACTAACAAAGTTCGACGAGATCCATTACACCTCCACAAATGGAAGTGAAAAGCCTAGTCTGGCTGTATCAAATAAGTCAAATGTTCTGCCCCCGCAGTAACCGTCGCTGATAAACAGGCTCCTAGTGTGTGCGTGAGAGGAGCGGCTGAGTAGGCCAGCTACGTGAGAGGAGCGGCTGAATAGAGCACCGAGAGTACCCACTAGGCCACTACACAGGTGTACTTTCCCTGCATTGATAGTACAGCGATGGTTCTAGAGAACAGTAGTACCCTCCACTTCCAACTGTAGCTCCTTGGCCCTGAGATTCAAGAGTTCAAAACTGGTGCACTATACTAGAAGTACAGTACATAGCACTAGTAGTACCCTCGCACTACTAGTTGAGAAAGTAGTACTAGTCCTGCTACAGTACAAGTACGTACTCCTCCGTCACATAATGTAAGACGTTTTTTGACACTAGTTGGCGTGTACAAAAAATAGCAAAAACATGCCCAAAATTTCTTAATCCACGCCAAAAACTACTAGCTAGTGCCAAAAATTTCTTACTAGTGCTATTATTTACAGTATAATGCAATCCCATAACATCCCATAATGCTAGTACTAGTAGTAAATAATAGCCTCACCCCTTCGCTACAGTTGGAAGGAACGATCTACAGTTGGAAGGGACGAGGACCTGCGGTTACTACGCTCTTATCTCCTCCTCGCCAGTTCCCCTCCCCCCGAAGAGAAGGCAGTTCGTTGCTGCTCCCATGGATTCGCCAGGCGGTTCTCCTCCTCGTCGGGGCTGGGAGACCTTGGACGACGATCCTCTGGGAGAAATCGCACGCCGCTCTGACGTCCTCACCGCCGCAAGACTCCGTGCTTCCTGCACCAACTATTTCAAGACGGTGCTTAAAATGGCTTGGGAAGAGGCCATGCTTGTTGGTCTTCCATGCGTCCTCGAGGAGAAGGTTCTTCTATGGGACAATCCTTCGAACAGTCCACCGCTCCCTGGCCATGGTTGCACGTTGACTCCGCTAGAGTTGCCGACGTTGAGAGGTAGTCAGATTTTGTCCGATGAGCAGGTCAGTAATGGAGTTTGATCAGGTAGTACTTAGTTATTCCATTTCCATCCCGTAATTTCCCCGTTGCCCACCGTCTTATATATAGGTCTGGGTTGGTGCCAACGAAGATTGGCTTGCATACCTCCGGCCAGATACCACCATCATTTTGCACAACATCCACAGCAGTGCGGCCGTTCCGGTAGACCCCTTCTCCACCATTGGGATCGGCCTTCCGGACTGGCTGGGCTTGAATACGTATGATGATGTGTACATGAGATTGAAGAAGATAGCAATTGCGGACCCGCCGACAAAGCGACGCGGCTACGACGATTACTATCTCATCGCGGTGTTCGACATAAGGATTGCCATCAATGCAAGAGGCAGTAACAGCAGAGGCTGGCACATGTTGGCGGCGGCAGATTTGTACCCCTACACGTTCGAAGATGCCGTGCGCCATCTAGGCCGCATCTTCGCGGTGACAAGCCAGGGGACTTGTTTCATCTGGTTGCCATCCTACGGTACGGGAGATTACAAACGGAATGCAAAAACCATCATTTGCATCCCTAACGGTACTCCATTATTTTGCAGGGACCAGTCATCCCGCAATCAAAATAAGATCGCCGACCCTGGATGTGCATTTGCATCCGCGATTTGGTCTAACCTGGAACCTTGTAGCTGACTTTGGCATATTGGGATCAACTATCTTAGCAGTCGTTACCCATGGTACCACTGATGTGCAACATGGTCACACAATCTACCACGATCGGACCGTCACCATCTACCCAGGTACTCCATTTTTTAACCCTCTCGCCTTCTCTTTCATTGTTGTACTAGTACTCTACTTACGTACTAGTAGGAGTACTTTTTACCTTGGAGGACGCGTATAGCTAGCTAGGCCCTTGAAGACTTGAACCCACTAGCTGCACCATTTTTGTTTTTCCCTGTCTTACTATCTCATCCATGTAGCCAACAGTGGCTATATATAATAAGCCGGTTATTTTACTTCCTCTATACCGGAGTAGTACTATTTGCTGCACAGTATTACTGATCGCCATATCTGAGCACAACATTATTATGCATGGACCTTGACTATGTGTGTCACCATATGTCCAGATATGAGATGCCGTGTGTACCAGATGAACGGCGCCGAGTTCGACCCCCGTGATGCTACGTGGGTGTCGAGGAACACTCTTGGAGAGTACTCGCTTTTCATTGGGGACAGCTACCCCATTGTGAAGCGGATGCCACCTTCCGTGCACGACACGGAAGGCCTGCCGTTCATGAAGCATGGTTGTGTCTTCCGTGCGCACCGTCGGATGAACGACATGCTGGGACAAGCTATCCCTGATTTATGCCGCTTCAGCTTGGATGAGTCTCCATCGTGTGGAACCGGACTAGAAAGCTGCAACAATGATTCCCATTGCCCACCGCTATGGATCGTGCCATCCATGAAGAACACCTGGGACTGGAACCTGGAGGAGGACATGTAGCCCATCTATAACGTGTAAGTGGAGTACGTTAAATTGTGAACGGTAGCGCTGTGAATATATGTAGACTAGTCGTGCACAAATTTATCACATGAATTGGAGATGAACTTGTGTGGCATACTGGCATTTGTCCTCTAGAATTTATTACTAGTAAATGTGTTATGTGTACGTGCAACTTGTGTGGTTGTTGCACGGGCTCCAACACGCTCTTTGAGAAAAAAAGGTGGCACAGTTTTGGATATACGTGACGTGGCGGCATCATACAGTAGCATCGTTCGCTATAGTTGTAGTACGCTCCTACTAGGATGACAACTCCTATAAAACCTTGCGCTTGGCTCTTTGCCTCTTCGGGAGGTTCAACAGTTCGTAGTCGTGTGAACCTTGCACTTGGCTCTTCGCCTCTTCGGAAGGTCCAACAATGATGATACTACAGTACACATTATGCTTCTGGCAATCTGACACCAATTGAACTACTGCACATCCACCGCGAGGGCGAGGGCGAGGGAGAGGGAGAGGGCGCGCTGTAGTCAAAACCCTCTCCTCGTCCTGCGAACCACCGCGCGCGTGGGCGAGGGAGGGGCGTAGTAAGCAAGCTTCTCCTCGTTTGGCGAGTTGATGGGACACATCAAAGCAGTACTAGTACTAGTCCATACTACGTCCTTTCCGGTTAATATGGCTTAATTTGAAACGAGAAAAAACACTGGCGGTCAACATATGTAACAATACGCTCTTTACGGTCACTATATATAGTTTTGCGGTGATTATACGATCACTAGCTCATCGTAGAGCACCGTATTGCACCCTACTGACCGGCCACATAGTCGACGTGGCACTTTGTTGACTGGTTAAATTGTCACCTGGTTTCTGGGTCCCACCTGTCAGTTGGCAGAGCAAAGAAATCAACTAAAAAACAAAGAGTGTAGTACATCTACACTTCCAATGCATTTAGCCTTTAATCTAAATCGATATTGATTGACTAATGCACCAACTTGTGCTCTAGGTATACGCTACATGTCTATCCTTAATTGCAGCATGCAACGACCTTCATTTAATCTTCTTCTCTCAATGGTCGCATGCACACATAACTTTTGGGCGTTAATTATGCCCTGGTCAATGTGTAAATCTCTAAATGTACAGTCTTTCACGGACGTAGGGAGTAGGTTGAGCACTTGAGCGTGAGCGTGTGTGTTGCGTCGTGTGCTGTGTGCCGCATGGGTGTGTGAGTGTTGCGTGCATCCATGTGTACGTGTGAGTGTTGCATGTTGCATGCATGCATGCATGCATGGGGCTTACTCCCTCCCATTGACATGTTCATATTTCAAGCTTCCTCTGTTCCCTCCATATGAGGATACTCCCTCTGTTCCCAAATACGGAGTAAAATCCTCCCTCTGTTCCCAAATACGGAGTAAAATCCTCCCTTTGTTCCCAAATACGGAGTATTTGTCTTTCTAGAGATTTCAACAAGTGACTACGTACAGAGCAAAATGAGTGAAGTGAGCGTAGATGCATAGGGATAATGTAGAAAGGAAGTCTTCACGATCCATTATTCCGCATCTCGGTCACAGAGAACTATTCAACTAGTCTTTGAAGTGAAGTGACAATACACGCTGCAGCTGATGGGGCACTTAATTAATAAGCTGAACCAGCGTGTTGGTGTTACTAAATCAGCCTTACCTAGTACTGCCATCATGTTTGCCAGTAGAGCACGCTTCTGTCCTCCATTAACTGACATATGGGCCCTCTTGTGGTAGACCCACATGTCATCAGTGTAACTATTTACAATCCGAAGGACGGTATATCCTGGTAGTAGTAGTAGAATTGAGATTTAATGCACTTTCTTCCCCGTCTTCCACTCTTCTTCCTCCTCTCTTCTTCTTCCTCCTCTCTTCCCCATCGTCGGCCGCACACCATTTCCCCCCGCTCACTGCTCGCCCGCCCGCGCTATCTTCCTTGGTAGCTCGCACGTACCATATCCCCCCGCTCACTGCTTGGCCACATGAGGAGAAGCTTCTTCGCTCGCCCGCCCGAATCCACTTCCCCGCTGGCTCACAGGCACCGAAAACCCCAATCGCAAAACCGACTAACACGCAGAGCCGCGATCGGAATTCCCTCCCCGATGTTCTCTTGGAGCAGATCTGTAATCGTATGGACCTACTTAGCACCGTCCGTCTGGCCGCATGCTCGTTGTCTTTGTACCATCTACTCGTCTGCAACCGGCCGGCTCTTTTCAAGACACCCTGCTTGCTGATGCCCGATCCTCGCAGGTGGCCCAGACACCGACTTGACGATCCTACAGAGGGTGCCGTGGTGCCCCTCGACATGCTACCACTACCCGTCCACCTGCCCTTCATGCGCGATCACTACTGGGCGGGCATGAAGGCCAACTGGATCGTCCTCATCCACCAATCCGGCAGTCCGTGGCGTCTCGTGGATATCTACACCCAGCGAGAGATCACCCTTCCATCTTTGGATACCGCCGCCATCGAGCCTCGCGGCCCGCCGGACACACCTGCGTACTACGCACGAGACACGTCGAGCTTTTGGCTCGACCTCTGTTTGCTGAAGGTTGTAATCTGCGAAGTGCCCACACCATCAGAAGACTACATGGATTACAAGCTCATTGCCGTGTTCAACATGGGATTAGTCTATGTGGAATCCGGTCACCATACATGGTTATGGCTCATCGTTGATCCTCTTCACCCAACACTTCTGTCTGATGCTATAGTGCATGATGGCATCGTTTATGCGGTCGAAGCACAGATTGGCAGCCTATACCGGTGGAATCTGTCGTCGTGTAATTGTTCTATCTCATCTCATCTTTACCTTAAGAATACGACTGCCTGTTCATTGTTACAAATTTAGAATATATAGTATGTCTATAACCACATCATTGCTATATGTTCCTCTCATTTCCTAGATTTTATGACCACACATGTTATTGTTAGAGTTGATATGAGAACAATTGGTATCTAATGATTGTTAGAATAGATATTATGAGTATAACCTCATGATTGCTATATGTTACTCTCATTTCCAGGATTTTTATAACAACGCGTGTTATTGCTTAGAGTTGATATGGTAACTGTAGTAAGTGCTATGGTAGAATATGAGTAGGCTCTGTCATATCTGTTTTCCTCTCATTGTTACATGATGTTTGAACCATGATATATTGCTAGAATATGAAAGCCATTGGCTTATGTTTTTTTTAACTTGGGGTATGATTATGACCACGACATTGCAATTCTCTGTCTATGATATGTGTCACTGTTATAATAATCTTAATTCCACACATACTCTGAACATGATTGTTTATTTTTGTCCTTTTGGTCTCCAATTTGAATTATTGCAGCAGGCGCAAATGCGCTGGCCTTCATGATTCCAGGAACTGGAATCATACCAGCCGATGGGTGTGTTGGAAATATGCCCTAGAGGCAATAATAAATTGGTTATTATTATATTTCCTTGTTCATGATAATCGTTTATTATCCATGCTAGAATTGTATTGATAGGAAACTCAGATACATGTCTGGATACATAGACAACACCATGTCCCTAGTAAGCCTCTAGTTGACTAGCTCGTTGATCAA
Organism: Triticum aestivum; assembly: GCF_018294505.1. NCBI lineage: Eukaryota > Viridiplantae > Streptophyta > Magnoliopsida > Poales > Poaceae > Triticum > Triticum aestivum. The sequence goes on along the minus strand of NC_057805.1, from coordinate 312,296,922 downwards.
TAGATGGTTACAGTTTCCTGACCATGGACATTGGATGTCGTTGATAACGGGATCACATCATTAGGAGAATGATGTGATGGACAAGACCCAATCCTAAGCCTAGCACAAGATCGTGTAGTTCGTTTGCTCAGAGCTTTTCTAATGTCAAGTATCATTTCCTTAGACCATGAGATTGTGCAACTCCCGGATACCGTAGGAATGCTTTGGGTGTACCAAACGTGACAACGTAACTGGGTGGCTATAAAGGTGCACTACAGGTATCTCCGAAAGTGTCTGTTGGGTTGGCACGAATCGAGACTGGGATTTGTCACTCCGTGTAAACGGAGAGGTATCTCTGGGCCCACTCGGTAGGACATCATCATAATGTGCACAATGTGACCAAGGAGTTGATCACGGGATGATGTGAGTTACGGAACGAGTAAAGAGACTTTCCGGTAACGAGATTGAACAAGGTATAGGGATACCGACGATCGAATCTCGGGCAAGTAACATACCGATGGACAAAGGGAATTGCATACGGGATTGATTGAATCCCCGACATCGTGGTTCATCCAATGAGATCATCGTGGAACATGTGGGAGCCAACATGGGTATCCAGATCCCGCTGTTGGTTATTGACCGAAGAACGTCTCGGTCATGTCTGCATGGTTCCCGAACCCGTAGGGTCTACACACTTAAGGTTCGATGACGCTAGGGTTATAGGGAAAGTATGTACGTGGTTACCGAATGTTGTTCGGAGTCCCGGATGAGATCCCGGATGTCACGAGGAGTTCCGGAATGGTCCGGAGGTAAAGATTTATATATGGGAAGTCCTGTTTTGGTCACCGGAAAAGTTTCGGGTGTTATCGGTAATGTACCGGGACCACCGGGAGGGTCCCGGGGGTCCACCAAGTGGGGCCACCAGCCCCAGAAGGCTGCCTGGGCCAACTGTGGGAGGGGACCAGCCCCAGGTGGGCTGGTGCGCCCCCCCACCAAGGCCCAAGGCGCATGGGAGAGTGGGAGGGGGCAAACCCTAGGTCCAGATGGGCCTTAAGGCCCACCCTAGTGGCGCCCCCCCCTCTCCTCCCCTTGGCCGCCCCCCCTAAATGGGATCTAGGGCTGGCCGCCACCCCTTGGGGTGGGAACCCTAGAGGGGGCGCAGCCCCCCCCCTATATATAGTTGAGGTTTGGGGCTGCCCATAGACACGAGAACGTCTCTCTTTCGGCGCAGCCCTACCCCTCTCCCTCCTCCTCCTCTCCCGCGGTGCTTGGCGAAGCCCTACGGGATTGCCACGCTCCTCCATCACCACCACGCCATCGTGCTGCTGCTGGATGGAGTCTTCCCCAACCTCTCCCTCTCTCCTTGCTGGATCAAGGCGTGGGAGACGTCACCGGGCTGCACGTGTGTTGAACGCGGAGGCGCCGTGGTTCGGCGCTTAGATCGGAATCAACCGCGGTATGAATCGCTACGAGTACGACTCCCTCATCTGCGTTCTTGCAACGCTTCCACATCGCGATCTACAAGGGTATGTAGATGCACTCCCCTTCCCCTCGTTGCTAGAGTACTCCATAGATTGATCTTGGTGATGCGTAGAAAATTTTGAATTTCTGCTAAGTTCCCCAACAGGGTGGTGGTTTATTGCTCGTTCAGCTGACGGTGCTCATTTGATGCTCATTTGCACGTACCAAATTGACCAAACCATTTCATCAAACCACATGCAGTACAATGCTTGGGGCGTTCGTGACATTGATGGCTATGGCTGCTTCGTGTTCGAGAAAGATCCCAGCTCCGTTGGGCCAGGCGTATTCAACTGGAGGCGGGTTTACAGCCTCGGCAACAACTCCATGTTCCTCGGGCTCAATTATCCGATCATCCAACCAATCATCGATCATATCACCGGCGATGATTACCGTGCTATGCAACTTCCATTCGCCAGGGGGGACTGTGTTTACACATCATACCATGGGTTCCATGAATCACCATATCCAGAGATTCGTCGACACAGATTGTTGCGAGATAATCTTCAGTGTGTGAAAAGCATCAAGCTTCCATGTGATGGATGGCTTTTGCAAACCCGACACGCGGCGATGTGGTTCATGCCAACAGCAAATATGCACAACTTGATAAGTACTGATATGTAGACTAAGCCATGTATTCTGCTGCTATAGCACGACCCTCTTTTGTTGGACTGTTGTTAGTTTGAATCACTCCTCTGGTTTGAAGGATATATACCTTTCTGGGATCAAGTGCATCCTAACTCACCTGCGCAGGATGTACTGATAATGATGCTGGAGATGCTGTGCAGTATATATATATATATATATATCACTTAGGTTTCAAGTGCGTACTTTTTAGTTAAAGCTATGGTTAAAATGTGACACTAAATACGACTAGTAAGTAGTACAGTAGCAGTACTAGTATACGTCGGTCAAATTATTCATCATGTCCACACATTGAATTGACGTGACAACACGCTGCGCGTGAGGTGACACAAGAATCTCGGCGGTGTGTTCGGGTATTCTGGACTTCAGATTTGGAGTACCACTTATCTGTCGAAATCTTTCATCATTCACTTAAAACAGTCGATTGATCATACATTGAGTACCATATAATTGGAATTAACCGAAGAAGGATTGGTCGGTGCTGCCGGCTGGCGTCAAGTTCGATCCCACGGATCAGGAGCTGATCGAGCACCTTGAGGCCAAAGTGAGTGATGACAGCGCGAGATCTCACCCTCTCATCGATTTGTTCATACCAACCATCGACAACGAGCACGGCATATGCTACACCCATCCTGAGAAATTTCCAGGTAAGACACCGATCGGCCGTCTACTTGCACAAACATATTCCTTTGTTTATAGCTCTATTTTTCTTTTTAGACGCAGACCTGGTGAAGCAATTACAATTTGACAGTTAATAAAAAGTGAAACAAGTGATTGCAACATGCCAAAGATGTTATGAAAATGCCAACTATGTACACTAAAACCTGTATTCGACAATACTGCAGGTATCACACTGAGTGGCCTAAGCCAGCATTTCTTCCAGCGCAATTTCAGGGCATTCAAAAGGGGTACATGGACACGTCGCAAGATACAGTCGGAGTGCGGCATGCACGCGATGTTGCACAACACCGGCAATACCTTGCCGCTGATGGTCAACGGCCGGCAGATGGGCAGCAAAAAGGTTCTGGTGCTTCACACCAACAAGAACTTCGACCAGCAGAGGACCAACTAGGTGATGCACCAGTACCACCTTGGGGACCTGGAGCAAGAGAAGGAGCGGGAGCTGGTCCTCTGCAAGATTTTCTACCAGACGAACACTAGGGCCAGGAGTAAAAAGATTATAAGTTAGTTTGGTATTGGTACTTGTACTACCTTGTCGTCCGCAAGTTGGTATTGTTGTTAATGATCTTTTGGTATGAACTTGGCATTTGCTTCCAACCATCATGCCGAGGGTCGACGTGGATATAAAGCTGATTCATTTGTTTCGAAACGAATTTTCAGGCACCTGATTTTTATTTGATGGGTAGCATAAGCACCTGCCGTTCGAATTCCCAGTTCTCCAATTTTTTTGAAACAAGTGCATGCTCTTATTATCACGATGAAAAAACAATATCCCTGCTGCATCCCAGTTATCAGTCTGTACTTGCAGAATTCTCTCGTTTATTGAGCACGTATATTGTTTTTTCAGGTCGAGCAAGTTTCAACTGGGCTGTAGACTACCTAGGCTTGGTTTTGTTTTTAACAAGCCCAGCCCATGACGACAACCGGGCACAAAGATCCAGCAGGTATCTACTGGCCTCTGGCCCTCCAGCGTTAGTTATATTTTGTCTTACAACATCCGCAGGCACTTTTTTTACTGAATCAAACACACTTCCCATTTATATTTTCCTCTTCAAACGCATGTCCTACATCCGTTTTCAATCTCTACCTATAGTTTTACTAGTTCATATACACGTATCATTATATTGAAAATACATAAAATTCACTTTTCATATTTACATCCTTATTTTTGTTGTTGTTTTCCCTCCCAGCGCTGATTTTTTTACCACTGGTTTTCCCTTAAACCAACTCAATTGTCCCACGTCTTATTTGCTTACAAAAACAAAACGGTTTTTTTTGGCAAATCAATAAGTTCTTAAAAAAATGTGTATCATTTCGGGATTACAAAAGTTCGGACTCCACCGAAATATGCAAAATAAGGTTGAACTTTTTGACTGTGGTCCGGGGTAGAAAATGGGCTGTAATAAATTAATTAAGAATTAGCAAATGGGCTGCAAATTATTAAAAATAGCAAATGGGCTCTATGTTGTCTGCCACAGATTTGGAGGCTGACTTGTGGGCCTACTAAGTTCATGCGTACACAAGGTTTATCAAAAAAGAAACTTAGTCAACAATCAACTCTACCAGCGTCAGACCGTTAGATGTCAATCTAACGGCAATCGTGCTTCTTCAGTCTCTGATCTTCCTGCCCCAGCCGCCCAAACCAACGCCATCGGAACTGCCTGCTCCCCCCTCCCTTGGCCGGCTGTGCTGCCGGGCAGGCCTCATGGCCCCATCATATACTCGCATCCCTGGCCTGTCTATCCCTCTACTCACACACACCTCCTGTTATTTTCCAGCGACGGCAGTCGAACCAGTCAACCCTCGTACTCTCCACCGCGTGGGCAGCCACTGCCGTGTCTTCCCCGGCTTCGTGTCGTTCCCTTCGTCGGCCTCGCCGTCGTCCACCGCCCTGGTGCTCTCGGCGCGGCGTGGTCAACATGGTCAACGAACGACATCCATCGGAAGTGGACTGTACGTGGAGAGGCTAACAGCTGGGTCCACGGCCGCACACAAGGAAATGCCTCCTTATTACACGCAAAATAATGATTCCTCCACTTGACATCTGGGACCCCCCGGAAGGGCCTCTGTATTTCGCGAAAAAAATGTTCCCTCCGCTGACAGGTCGGACCCACCAACTATATCTTCGCACGCAAGGAAGTGCCTCCTTATTGCGCACAAAAAAATGAATACCCCCCTGCCAGTTGGGACCCACCACAGTGGGAGGCTGACTTGTGGGCCTACTAAGATGACGGGACGGAGGGCTTTGTCAACTTAGTCAATATGAACGATTCTAGCTCCAGTGACCGTACAATGTCCATCCAACGGACTTAGTGCTTCTTCAACCTCTGGTCTTCTTTCTCCAGCCGCCCAAAGCAGCGTCGGTCGTGTCGCATGCTCCTGCCTCCCATGGCCGGCTGTGCTGCCGCGGAGGCCTCACCGCCCCTTACTATTCCCACCGCTAGCCAGGCCCTGCGGCGACGGCAACCTCACACCGCTGCCGAACCAGTGAACCCTCGTACTCCTCTCCGCGCGGGCTTCCACTGCCGCGTCTTCCCCGGCTCCGCGTCGTCCCCTTCCTAGGCCTCGCCGTCGTCCACCGCCCTGGTGCTCTCGGCACGGTGTGGTCAACGTGGTCAAGGAACGGCTTCCATCGGACGTGGACTGTACGTGGAGAGGCTGACAGCTGGGTCCACAGCCGCAGCAAGGAAGTGCCTCCTTATTATGTGCAAAATAATTATTCCTCCACCTGACAGCAGGGACCCATCGGACGGGCCACCGTATTTCGCGAAAAAAAAGTTTCCCCCTGACTGCTGGGACCCACCAGCTACATCTTCGCACGCAAGGAAGTGCGTCCAGGCAAAAAAAACGATTCGCCCCCCTGACTGCTGGGACCCACCAGCTACATCTTCGCAGGCAAGGAAGTGCCTGACAGTCGGGACCCACCTGGTCGAAGCGTACGTAGCGTTGTCATTCTGGTCGCGAACGTGTACGTACATACTGGTCGATGTAGAGGCGCGCACGTGTCGTAGTAGAGGCGCGCACGTAGCATGTACACGTACGTACAGCGGCCAGTGTGCAAGAAAGAAAATACGGCCACGTACGTACATACGGGCAGGGTCTCGAACGCCTACTCGCGCATACGTACGGCCAGGGCTCGTGTACATGGCTGGATCATAACGGAGAAACAACGTCGTCGTCGTGTTCATGGGGAGCCAACCGGCTGGGTCAGAATGGAATGCGTCGTCGTGTTCATCGGGAGGGCTTGGACGGAACAGCCGATGGAAACGAGGCCTGGCGTACCGCAGAACGGAGGAAACGGCCTTGTGTTCGACCGTCCACGTTCCAAACGGGATCCTGTTCATCGGGAGGGGTCTGCCGTACCGCAAAATGGAGGAAACGGACCTCCTACGGTCGAAACAGGGTTCCTGTTGATCGGGAGGGGTGTGGCGTACCGCAAAACGGAGGAAACATACTTGTGTTGGAGCGCTACGGTCGAAACGGGGGTCCTGTTCATCGGGAGGGGTGTGGCATACCGCAAAACGGGACTCCACGGGATACTGTTCATCTCCATCTTCGACCCCCTCCAGCCTCCACGGGCTACTATTCATCAACCGTCGACCTCCTCCAACCTCCACCTGCGACTGTTCATCCACGGGCTCCTATTCATCCAGCCTCCACCACGCGCTACTCCATCGGCTACTGTTCAACCAGCCCTCTCCACGGGCTCCTGTTCAACCACCCCTCCACGGGCCACTGTTCATCCAACCCTCCACCGTCTACTATTCATCCTGCCCTCCACGGGGTGGTCCTGTTCATCCAGCCCTCCACGGGGTCCTGTTCATCCAGCCCTCCATGGGGTCCTGTTCATCCAGCCCCAACCGGCTCGAACGATCGGGATCCTGTTCATCCACCCCCACTGGGAACTGTTCATCCAAACCCCCAGCAACGCTCACTGTTCATCCAGAGGCAACGCCACGGGGTCCTGTTCATCCACCCCCCACCGGGAACTGTTCATCCAAAACCCCCCAGCAACGCTCACTGTTCATCCAGAGGCAGCCTCGATCGGCTTCAGTTAGCAGCAGTAGCGAAGGAATCGCTCGATCGGGTTCAGTTAACAGCCATCGATCGAACGCTCGGGTTCAGTAACGCGTAGCCTGCAGCGCAATTGCTCGGGTTCAGTTAGAGCCCAACGCCTCACTCGGGTTCAGTTAGAGCCCAACGCCTCGCACCCACGCGCGTGCGTGTACGAGAGAAACGCACATCGCTCGGCCCCGACCACCCACCGTAATAGGGAACACCCCGATATTTTCCTCGCCCTCGCTTCTACCATGGTTTTTTCCGTCATGGACGGCCCAAAGAATGTCATGCAGCTGCGTCTCCGGCCCGCCCAGGACGAAAAGCCCATTTTCTGTCATGATTTTTTGTCATAGAAGTAGGACCCCACCACATCTATGATGATACCGTGTTTTGTCACAATTATCGTCATAGAAGTGTCATAAGTATGACAGAAAAAAAATTCGTTTGGCCCAAAATGTCACGGATGTGTCTTTTTTTGTAGTGCCCTGAGCATAAATAAATGAAGCGCTGGCGCCCTAAGTTTTAGCATGCATGCTAGGTTGAGTCTCTCTCTTTGTTAGGGTCGATAGTGCTTAGTGGCGACTAACCCCTAGCATAGAGGTTGAGTGTGTGTCTCTCTGTTTCTTTCCGTCCTTTCTTTTAGTTCGCAAGATGCGCGGGCGTTTTTGCTGAGCTGTTTGGGGGAAAGGAAACATGCCGACGCCCCAACCCCGGCAAGCCAAGGTTGCCGGGGGCTGCAGATCCAGAGATCCGACCATGGAAAGCCAAGGTTGCCAGGGCTGCAGAATCAGATAAGTCTTTCATCCCCCACTCTACACTTTCGTATGGAACTTGAACGTACGAAGCTTCGCTCACTCTTATACCGCCGTGCTCCCTCTTTCCCGTGTCCAAGAACCTTTCTTTGGGCCGGAACTTGGTTGTAGTGCGATGGAAAGGGAACAAACGAAGGGCCTAAACCTACTTTGCCCTACCTCCGCCAAGGGCGTGAGTGTAGTCAAGCTATAGAGCAGGAGGACGGCAAGGTCTGTTGCCGGGTAATGATGTTTATTTTAAGATAACAAGGATTCGATCCTTGGTGTGGGCCTCGCTCGCGCACAAAAGAACCCGGCAAACACCCCTTATCTTCATTAATACGTTGTTAAAAAGTACAATTCATACGGAGTGTGAGCTTGAGCAAGGGGATTACAAAGTCTAAAATTCAACTAGTGCCCGAAGGCTTAAAAACTAAAAAAAGGATAAGATGTTCGTAACCCCTTTCTTGTCCCTCTCCTAAGGAAGCAGATTGGGATGGCAGGGGGGCAAAAGGAGCGCCTAGGCGAGGTACGAGCAGCAGAAGACACCATGAGAACGTCCCCGTGGCCGCCCAGAAGAAGGCTGGTGATGACGGTGCCGGGGAAGAGGCCGAAAGATGAGGTAGCGGGCCGGCAATACGCGACGAAGGCGTCGACGCCATCGTACTCCGACTTGCCGGCCCGCCACCCTCCTTCTTCGTCTTCTCCAGCCCTCCAGTGCCGGCCGCCAGAGTGACGGCCCCGAGAAGTTCAAGGAGCTGGCTCGAGGAGCCACCACCAAGAACTGCCTCCCCCCGGCAAACTTCTTGCCGGGGAGAGGGCTAGGTGCGGTGCTGCTGCCGGCTCCGCCTAGGGATGGGGCGTCCGACGCCTAGTCAGACCCGTCCCCGTTGTCCTCCCCGCTGGTTCCCTCCTCGTCGCTGCTCGAGGAGGAGCTCTCGTCGTCGGTCGAGCTCTCCGCGCAGCACCCTAGCCGGTGTCCCGAGCGCCCGAAGACCTTGACGAAGAGCAAGTCGCTCTCCACTAGTTTGAAGAGGAGAACATGCCCCTTCATCAAGCAGTGGGCACGTGCGAAGGTCTTCCAACCCCGTCGAAGGAACATCATATGAGGGGCGGGGAACCCCGTGTTTTTCACCCACATATCGCCATTGCAACACCCCTTCATGTGAAGCCTTATACTCGGCCGCTGGTCAATCTCCAGCACCCTCGCGAACGCCTCGGGAAGGCGAAGGCGGCTACGCGGTGGCTCACGCAGCTGCAGGATGAACTCCAGTGTTGTGTCCCCAACATGGCCGCTCGACGAAGCAGGAGGAGAGGGTGGCGGAGATGGTGACGGAGATGGCGATGACGCAGGTGTTCCCCTTCCGCGACCGCCGCTGCCTCGACCACCTCGCCGACTGCGGCCCTGTCCGGCACGTCCACCTCAAGCATGGCCTTCGCCTTGGATGGCTAGGTCTTCCTTGACCGCCGCGGTTCTCTGGCGGGAGGAAGACCTAGTCGCCTCCGCAGGAGAACGGCTGCGACCACGCCCTCTCGCCATGGCAGTAAATGGAAGATGGAGGCGAAGGGAAGGCGCGAGAAGATGCCTCCCCTCCTCCTCCCGAGACCCTTTTTATAGCCAAGCGGGGAAGGCTAAAGACCGGCTCTACGCTTCTGAAGAGCCCGTGCAAATCCGGCTCATTAAGTTGGCAGTGAGCAGGGTCATCGACCGCCCTCCACACCCAATCAAAGGCGCATAAGTATCGGCCATCGCGCATCTCCTCATATCTCGCGCATCCGTCACCTACTCCGCACCGTGCATGCGGCATACGTGGCGAAGAGGGCGGGCGCGATGGGAAACGTGGAACGGCGGTTCCAAGGCTGAGAGAGTAAATGAGCAGTGGCCCTGCAGCTTTCCCTCTTTTTTAGGGAAAACGCGGGCCGTCTCTTTACTATTCACTATGGGATGACGCAAGCATGCTGCGGTCATTCCACGCATGACCCCCACGTCACGCATTCAACGCGGGTCATGGGGAAGTGCAATGAGCAAGGGAGTTACTGCGATAAGACTCTGCCATGCATGCCCGTGCACCGTTTTGGGCCTAGCCCAATAACGCTCCACGCTTATATGTGGCCCAGGCCCGGGGGCTCCTGTCGGTGTACGAAAGTAGGCTCCTTATGTACCCCTTTTACTTGTGCACGGGCAGTCGTAGCCACGCTTGCGGCCGCGCTTGGCAGAGCAGAAGAGGAAGCAAAGACGCAGGACTAGCAGAGCAGTTCTCAAGACCAGAAGCATGAAGAGCAGAAGGGCGAGGTGAAACTCCCCCGGCAAGGCCCTTGCTGGGGCGGCCTTCACGGCCCCGGCAAGAGCCTTGCCGGCGCGACCTGCCCAACACCAATGAGGCCGCCACCCTTGAGCCTGAGAGTTCCGACACCATCGACACATTGGAACCAAGGCTCAGGAGGCGCCTCCATGGTGGCATGCAGGTCTTTGTGAAGGCCAAGAGCATACAAGACTAGATGAGAACCAGAAGACGAAGACCTCCGGCAAGATCCTTGCCGGAGACGCCCACAAGGCCCCCGGCAAGACCCTTGCCGGGGACGCCTGCAAGACCCCGGCAAGATCCTTGCCGGGGCCCCGGAAAGGCTCTTGCCGAGGACATCTACGAGGCTGCAGCCAGGCCCGTGCCAAGCCTCCACGGCTGTTCCCACATAGCTGCCAGCCCGCCAACAAGGCAGGCACCTACGTGGCGGCATGCAACTCCCACGTCAACTCAGCAAGCACCTGCGTGGTGGCATGCATATCTTCGTGAAGACTCTATCACCACACCAACTTAGCAGCCAGCCAGCCAGCGTGGCGCTACATGCCTCGTCAGCCTGGACGCGTGTCGAAGCAAGGCGAGGCGGCGACAGGTGGGACGAGCTTCCTTGCCGTCCCCGATAAAGCAAGAAGGGCACGTCGGCAGCGCATTAAATGTGTTTTGTCCTATGGTGCCAGGGATAAACTCGACTACTGTACAACTTCCCACCTCCTGTGTGCCACTGTGGCAGCCCCTTTGACTATAAAAGGAGGCTCGGGCATACTGAGAGAGGATTCAAACTTTTTGGACCCTGCACGCTCTGTAGCAAGTCCAAGAACAATAGATAAACATACACCAGCAGGAGTGGGGTATTACGCATCGCTTGTGGCCCGAACCTGGATAAACTCCCCCGCGTTGATCTTCTAATCCCGCTCTTCCCGCAGCCTCGCGCCCTGTCAACCGTAGAAGGGATTCTTTGTGATCCCATAGGTGTCGTTTACCCGACAAACCTCTTCTTGGCTGAATGCTCGGTCGGGCTCCCCGGGATACGTGGTCGAGCTTAGGCTGCGACATTCTGGAGCAGGGGATGTGGATCTAGCGGGGAGGGACACCGCAGGCCTCATCTACAAACTCAGGGGAGTGGGGCGACGGTATGGGAATCGCTGGATAACCTAAACTTTATTATCTAAGCTAGGAGGAACGGGCAGACCGGCAGGGTTGGCGGCGGCGGTGGCGGCGGCCGCGAGCTAGGGTTCGAAGGGGAGGAGGGGCGGGTGGGGGATTGTGGAGGGGGGTGGTGTTTGAGGATACGTCGCGGCTACTGAAAATTTTAGTAATGGTGGGTGGAGATGGTGGTGGACGAGGGAGGGCGACGGTTCAAATGCCTCGCCTGCTAAAATTTTACTATAAGGTCGATGCTGGAGGAGTGTGGGCGACGGTTGAAGTACGACGGCTACTAAAATTTGGGTAAAGGAATTGATGCGGGGCGGGAGTGCCCAAGATCGCACACGGTCCAATAACAATATGCTTGTATGATAATAAGGAAAAGTGGCGCAGATCCACCGATTTTTGCAACGCTCAAGGCGTGTAGTTTGTTTTTTATATTTCTAGCTAGCTGGTCTATCGCACACGGTTCGTCCTAATTTCCAAATAAACTTACCCGCCTTTAGCTTCCACAGGTGGTGGTTTTACAGTGCACTTGCATCGCACACGGTTAAGCCAGTACCTCCACCCTTTGCTCGCGCTTGCGCGGTCGTGGTGATTTCAACGCACTTGCATCGCACACGGTTGAGCCAGTACCTCCACCCTTTGCTCGTGCCTGCGCGGTCATGGTGATTTTGGCGCACTTGCATCGCACACGGTTGAGCCAGTACCTCCACCATTTTCTCGCGCTTGCGCGGTCGTGGTGATTTCAACGCACTTGCATCGCACATGGTTGAGCCAGTACCTCCACCTTAATTTGCTCGCGCTTGCGCGGTCGTGGTGATTCACATCGCACTTGTATCGCACACGGTTTAGATATTATACCCCGTGTCCGTTGAGGATCATCAGAGTCTTTGCAGCAAGAAATAATGTTAGGGAGGGTCAAAAAGACAGCCACACCAGCATGTGGCCCAAATATATACGAGTGAAAAGCGTGGTATGTGATGCTCAAAATTCCAATGCACAACTTTGACCCCGCGGGCCCACGGTTGGGCGCATCATTGAAGATAGATGAGAGGGGCTAGAAGTCAAGAACCGCCTGGAAGTGGCCAAATATATGTACGAATATTGGGATGTTTAAAACTTTAAATACACAATGCATAACTTTGGTGGCACCTGCCTCGCAAACCCGAAAGCACCCTAACAACCACCTAGCTAGGATATATATAATGACATAATGTCGTACCTAGCTAGGATGCTTGGCCCACCACCTCCCACTTCGTGTCAGCAGGGCGGATGCACGTAATGATCGATACTTTGGCCATACATGCATGTCGCCATGACCTACCATAAGACAAACCAATGAATCTTTCGTTTGGTCACATGACAGTTGTTGTTGTCGATAAACCGCTTGCGCCAATAGATTGAACCATCATAAACATCGCACGAGAGGGACCACAAAACCAGCACCTCTTGCATGCGGCCCAAAATGATGTACGTTGGGAAGGGGTGATGTGTGTTTTCAATATAGAATAATGTACAATTTAGATGTGGTGCCTACCTCTTGATACAGACAAAAAACATGAAGGCAAGGTAGTTAAGGACGAGATACGGACGCAGGGTTTGATGTAGGTCGAACCCAGCAATCCGAACATCTGGGAGGGAATCCTGACAACGCATGAGCTCGAGCTTTGGTTGACCGACATTTGACGGGGACCGGCCCTAACTTGAACTAGGAGGAATCCATTCAGGGCCAACACATACCCCTCATTATCGGTCAAAGGGGTGATATATATACATCCGGGGAGCCCACAGATATCTATGTCGTCACAAAAAACCGCACAAGGGAGACGTGGTCGATCAGAAGACCCCGTATACACTGCATGCGGCCCGAAAATATGTATGGGTACGATGGTGTATGATGTGTTTAAATCCCAAATGCACAACTTCGATGGGCCACGCCAAGTACATTACAAACCGAACACCGTACCCAACTCCAAGCCTGGTTCAATACCTATGATGTCAGTTTCCCAACT
>NC_057805.1:311934499-311955284 GCF_018294505.1 Triticum aestivum | reverse complement strand
GGATCAGAGGGAGTATATTGTACGTTCATAAGCGAAACGAACATATTGTACCCACCCTAGTCCTCTTTCAGTCGATCTCCGGACCCCGAGATGAAATCGAGAGAGAACGAGTGGGGGCATGTGTGATACCTAAGGCGGATTCAAAATTTTGAACCGGTGATCATAGCATCCACAAATCATATATAAAGGGTATTCAATGTTCGTTTCATTTTTTGAACGTACAATATACTCCCTCCTATCCTTTCTAGTTTACATATAAGTTTTATGTGTAGTCAAAGTATCTCTACTTTTATAAAAAATGTATCAACATTCAACAACGCCCAATCAATATTGTTAGATTCGTACGTACTCCTAGATTTGTACTTGAGATGGTTTCCAATTTGTTTTCAACCACGTGAATGTGCTTGTTCCCGCGCATGCTCTTCCTACTAGGATTTCGCCACGTATAGCTAGTCCAATAGTAACTTTTTTAAGCTCCCTGTCCAATAGTACTAGTGGAGTACTGACAACATCTGTACTAGAGTATGCAGTGCTCATAGTTGTACTCCCTCCTTCCATTTATATAGGGCCTATGTGCAGGAGAGAGATGTGAAAAAGTAAGGGGAGTGAGCTCTCATGCAAGAGCCTAGGTATATACGCATTCCTAGTTAAATACGTACAATAAATATGAAGAAAGAGATGGAGAGGAGATGGAAAAAAGTACTAATACAATATCCAACCTTATAATATTTTTTGCGGGAAATAGCCAACCTTATAGCCCACACTACTGCATGAGTGCATATAATAGATGATGGCTATAGATGACATGGCAGTTCCTTATAGCCATCGACTGGATATATTATTAACCATGCTCTAATGCGTTTTTCAAAACCGCATTTGACTATTGACAAGATTAATAGTACATGAGATGTATAATGTGAAAATTATATCATTGGAAGCTCCTTTCACATACGTATCCCTCCTTACCCTGCCTTTCGGTCACTTACTGGCGGACCCCATGCTTGCTAGGCCCCGCATGTCAGTTACTCAATGGGTTCGGCCACGTTAGGGGATACTCATTCGTAGTATACTCCCTCTGTTTTTATTTACTCCGCATAAAATGACACGGGCGGGGGAGGGGGAGGGACGTCGGTTTGCTCTCAACTACGGTCCCACAAGCGAGCGACAACGCAAGACGAAGCGTGTTCCATTTGGTGAGTGACGTGGAGGTTCCAGCATGCCGGGCTGCAACACGAACGCGACAAGAGCGATGTACAGTCAAAACCGATTGACCGGTCGTCACCGGAACCACTATTCACACCAGAACCTTCGCTGCTCGGCCTACGCCAGCCACTGCCCTAAAACGACACCTAATCTCCCCCACCTTTTGATCCCCTAGCCCGCATCAAGCGTCCCCTAGTTCGCCGAAAAGCCATGGTGCACCGCAAGATCACGTACTACAAGATGCTGACGCCGGAGCACCGCGCAGAAATCGCGGCGGCGGTCGGCGCCAGAGACCTCCGTTCCCAAGCTCGCTTTGCGGCGGGCCAATCCTCGAGTTCTCTGGAGCCATGCTACGAGGAGGAGGAAGCCGATCCAGTGTTCATGGCGGAGGTCACGGCGCAGAAGGCCCCCGATGGGTATGAGACGATGGACATCGACTTCGTGCCGGCGTCCGAGTCCCCCATGGTGCAGGTGGGCCAGCGGTTCAACCTAGCGATACTAAAGGAGGACCGGGAGGTAGAGGCTCAACTCGACGCGGAGCGTGCGCATGCTGCTGCCATCAAGGCTCTCCTGCAGGTGGAACCGGATGTCGTGGATGTGAACCGGGCGGCGGAGGCTCAACTTGAGGCGGAGCGCGCGGATGTCGCTGCCATCGAGGCCCTCCTGCAGGCGAAACCGGACGTCCTGGACTTGAACCGGGCGGCAGAGGCTCAACTCGATGCGGAGCGCGTGGATGCCGCTCTCATCGAGGCCCTCCTGCAGGCGGAACCGGACGTCCTGGACTTGAACCGGGCGGAGGAGGCTTGACTCGACGCGGAGCGCTCGGATGCCACTACCATTGAGGCCCTCCTGCAGGCGGAACCGGACGTCCTCGACTTGAACTGGGCGGTGCTCTCGTCCGTGCAGAGCGCCCGCACGCTCTGCGTGAACGAGTAGCTGGAGGCCGACGATAACCACGGTGCGGAGACACACATCGGCAGCTACGGCTCATTCGCGCCGACAGCCAAAGACGACAAGGTCGTCTCATTCTGCGAGTAGTGATAGTTTTTCTTTATGTTGTTGTTTTTATGGATCTTTTGCTGTGTAAAAACATATATAGTTTTGCAAGTCACCTGACTTGGGTCAGTCTACCATTTCAGGCGGTTGGATGAATATCCTACGTCTCCTACCCCTTCTTCCTCACCTCTTGTTCTTCCCCAACAGACCACCGCACGGGCCGTACGGATACTCCCCAACATGCGGTTGGATAAACATACTCTATGAACGAAAATTATGTGTCAGCGGTAGGATGGCTGAGTTTGGTTTGTTCACATGCGACATCACGTGTCAGTGAGGGTGCGTTCCCTTGGTTGGGTTTGCGGCGTGCAGGAGCGACTGTGCATGTGAGGGTGCGGTGCGACCGCTGCGTGCAGGAGCGACCGTGTGAGGGTGTGGTGCGACCGCGACAGCAGTGCGGAAGTGTACCTCCTTTTCATTTTGAAAACTTTAGGCAAATTTGGCAAAAATGTGTGGTGAAGTATGGCAATGCAAGGCCTAGACCCAAACAGGATAAGTACGTAGTACTACATACTAGGAGTACTAGTGTTAAAAAAGAAAGGCGGGGTTTTCTTTCACGGGATTAATCGATACAAATCATCGTTTCACGTGTCAATTAATGCGTATTTTTTCTCCAAAGCCCAAAGAGCTAACCATCTCACTCCTCATCGCTTGATTAATGCAGCGCCATGCAAACCAATTTTCTCACTTCCGCATGCATGCAGGGGATATTAATGTCCTTGGTTGCTAGTACGAGGCAAACCCCATCAATTTTGCCTCGATTAGTGTTAGTGGCCTTTTGCAAATTGTAATTTTGATATACTGGCCTTGTGTACAAAAAAATGGAGGTAGTTACTATATTTGACTTCCTCCCCATTGCGGTGAGGTCGACAATATCTCGAACGTTGTGGTTTGGCGAAGTGCGTTCGACAGAGAACACCATTGAGGGAGACCACGGTAAGTCGTCCGCAAGTGCCGCCTGCAAGCCGAGACAACCGCCTTATTTGCATCCAGGAAGTCCATTGAACCAAAGGACGCGTAAATGTACTAGTACTACTCGTAGACAATAGCGTCGTCCATCCCGCTTAGTGCGGTGAGATGGTTTCTCGAAGAAGACGATGGAGAAGCGGAGTCAGCGAAGAGTGAAATGATGGTTGCTTCGTCCATGCTTTGTGATTTGACGCCTCACTGCTTTGTGATTTGTGATAGAAGGGACAGGGGAGTAGACTCTGTCCTCTATACTGTACGTGCGTCCAAGCACGGGAGGAAGAGGAGAGACGTTGCATTTTTCTATTCCTTCCATCAATCAATCGGGGAGCTTCGGTTCCATCATTTTGTCTTTGGCAACACCGTCCACAATGGTTCCCACGATGCCAAAAGCTATTTTCACATTTGGCTACACATTATGGATGCCCTTAACCATACCACTTGGTTTTGCTCCTGTGTGCTATCTATACAAATCTCAATTATATTGATCTAAAAAATTATAGAATCAAGATTAGTTAAAAGGAGGTGATTTTGCCGCACGGATGGCAGGGGAGGTTTCTTATTTTTAGAGGACGTTGTCCTGGCGGTTTACTAACATGCGGTCCCACGTGTTAGTGCTTTACCAAGCTGATCCGCTTCCCACATGAGGCAGAACAACGGCAGAAGCAACATGTGGTTAACTTGAAGAAGATGAGGGAGAAGCGGATTCAGCAGCGAGTGAAATGATGGTTGCTTCGTCCCTCCAACTTCTTTTTTAGCATTATTACTTCGTCCCTCCAACTTAACCGCGGGAAAGGTGCAACTTTGTGATTTGACGCCTCATTTCTCATTACTACGCCGGCGCCATGACTGGGTGCTGCACCCCAGCTGCTCTGCACTGTATTCCGGTATGGCACGTGGACCCAGTAGCTTGATGTCCCACATGTCGGCGAAAGGGACTAGAAGATTTATGAAAGCGAGCACTCCACTCTTACGACGGAGGAGTACACGACACGACGACCAAGTGAACTGTCACTTGTATTGTATATAGTACTATAGTTTTGCTATTTCGCAGGATTCATCGATACAAACCAGATTAAACAGGAAAGGGCGGGATTTTTCCCGTGCGGTATATGATATTGGCCATACATTTCAATTGCAATTTTAATGTATGCAAACTGAATAATTAAGTAACAATATAATATCTAGTAAAACTAAAAACACATATGATTTATTATGTTAGAGTGTAAGAGTAGTGCTGTATGGCATAGTTGTTAGATGTAACATGCGAGAACGTGTAGAGATGTAGTTTTGGAGGGCGTACAGAGAGAAAAGCGTAATACGTTCACCGAACTTCAGAATAAGCTGATTACGGTCACTATATACGTTTTGTGGTGATTATACGGTCACTTGCTCACTGTTCAGCATCGGATTGCACTTTGTTGACCGGCCAAATAGTCTGCAGGGCACCATGTTGACTAGTTAAATTGACCAGGTTCCTTGTGGGTCCCACCTGTCAGTTCGCATAGGGAAAAGGTCAGATATACACAAATTTACGCAGGTGCGACAAGACTCCACCCATTGCGCAGGAATCACCTGGTTGTGTATGTGTCTGTCAGGGCCTGATGTGTGCGCATGCACGTGTAGGTTGAGCACTTGAGCGTGAGAGTGCGTGTTGGTCGTGTGGTGTACTGGTGTGTGCTTGCATGCGTGCGTGTGTGCGTGTGAGTGTTGCGTGCGTGCGTGGCTGCGTGTGTATGTGTGAGTGTTGCGTGCGTGCGTGGGTGCATGTGTTCGTGTGAGTGTTGCGTGCATGCAGTTCGTGTGCATGCGTGTGTGTGTGTATAATCACCACACCAGCTCCTGTGTGTTAAAACAGACGACTCAGCATACCAATACAAGGCCACCTTGTCCGCTGTGCCCGCGGTCATGGCTTCGAACCACCGTCCAATATTTTTTTGTCGTTTGTTTTCATTCTTACTAGCAAGATGCCCGTGCGTTGCATGTAACATCAAGATGCATTTGTATGACTAGTTTATCTTGTGAGAGAAAAAGATGAACGAGGGAAGGCCTTATTTGCAAATGTGGAGAGGTGTGTGGGTACCTTTTTGATAAATTGTCATAGTTTCTTTCCTATCCGTCAGATATAAATCGGACGGCCTGTATTGCAGGATGGCAGGCACACCATCATCACCAACTCTGTTTTTTATAAGAGTGTATTTTATCCCTACTCTTATAAAAAGCATAGTCGGTGATGATCGTGTGCCTGCCATCCTGCAATATAGGCCGTCCGATCTATATCTGACGGATAGGAAGGAAACTATGGCAATTTTGCAAAAAGATACCCACACCCCTCTCCACACTTGCAAATAAGGCCTTCCCTTGTTCATCCTTTTCTCCCATAAGATAAACTACTCATACAAATGCATCTTGATGTTCCGTGCAACGCATGGGCATCTTGCTAGTATTTAATAAGATTGTAGATGTAGAGTAGATACAAGCCGACAGGTGGGCCCGATGGTAGTGAGATAATGTGATCCAACACTAGAGGTGCCATGTGGAGCGTTTAACTGGTCAACTAGTTGTGTCTTGAGCAAATACAGAGTTGTACGATGAGCCCGTGACTGTATAATAACCACAAAACATAAATGGTGACCGTAATGAGTGGATTCTGAAGTCCAATGCACGTATCGTGCTTTCGCTTCAAATACAATGATCGTCACTGTATATATCGAGATGAAACATGCGTGAATGTGTTGGGGGCTTAATTTTAGAGGACCTGGAGATAGTTTGTGTGCATACGTGAAAGGGGCGTAGAGTGGGGTATGCGATGGAGAGAGAGATGCTCTTCGTTTCTCTTTATTATGACTAACTTTATATATAGTATAAAAATATACAAATTCACAGTGCAGAATAAATATCATTGTGGGCACCATGCAATGCAAGCGTTCATACTTCTCCATATAACTTTGTAATGTTGTATATATGTAGAAATTCTAAAATATTTTTTGGCCACACTTTATTCAAAAGGAATGTTGTATGTGAAATAAACGTCAAGAGAGGGCTTTTTAGATCAATGGGGTACATGATGTAACATGTGTGAATGTGTAGTTGATGCATTTGGCAGGGCCTAGAGAAGTATGTGTGTGTATTACATATTCGAGAGAGGCATGGATAGAGGGGCCAGCGGGGTGGGGGCATGGGAGAGATAGCACGAGAAATGAGAGTGGTCTAGAGAGACAGAGACGAATATGACGTCACGGCGAGCGATTCCCTTAAGTGTGTATATGCAAGGGGGGAGTGGATAGAGGCACCACGAGAATATATTTTGTGTGTGTGGTGTGTGTGTTGGTATGTGTGGGTGTGAGAAGATAACGAGACGTGGGGGCAGAGGGTGTGTCACTATGTGAGGTCCGGTGGGTCGAGGTGAGGCCCTTCGTTCGGTTCCGTCCTGCACCACATTGGTCGGCCCGTGACGCATTTAGGGAGACCCATGGATGACTAGTCGTACAAGACAAAGATAGCATAATTGTGAAGGACTCTATGTCCACTGACAAAGCTGGCTAGGATTTGTAACCCTAGGTTCTCGGACTAAGGTAACCCCTTTATCTCTGATATTACTATTCATCCAACCTAACTTTAAGGGGCATCATACAGAATGCTCAGCTAGAATCATACTCGTCGATTAGGAAGAGAGGTGTGAGACAATGTGTGAGAGACAAGACTAAAGATAATGTGCATACAGGAGACACGTAGGCAGGTCTATGTATATAGAAAGGGTCGATGGGGATTGTGCGTGTGTATGCTTGCAAGAGGAAGAGTGCTTGTGATAAAGGTTAGTGAAAAGAGTCATAAATGGTTACGAGAGGGAGGGAGGGTTATATCGAGAGCATGTGTGCGAGAAAGACACCTCGGGAGAGAGTGTGTGAGCATGTGTGAGAGACCACCGATGGAGAGTGAAACTACACGTACAAGAGTGCTGTACACATTGATTAAAGATATAAATTGTATCCAAATATTAGGATGGGATCATGATATTTGCAATTCGCGTAAGGAATGGTCATTGATCCATCAGACATCTAGATTCTATTGAATTTGAGCATGTCTATGTTATTATTCGACACAATTGATCCACATAGTTAGTATTTTGAACTCCAGACAATGCATCGCTTTAGCAATCGAATATAAACGTGAGTATAGTTCATGTTGTGTGTGTAAAGCACAGTATACATACGAAAGTTACACAATGAACATTATAAATAGCTACCTATGAACTAGCATACATTTGAATTCAACTTAAGGTGGTTTAAAAAAATCAAATTCAACATGAAGTGCATTCAATTATTTGAATTTGATATCATGGCATTTGTAAATCATACCTAAATTATGGGGGCACCAATCTTTGCTCTGATTTTGTACATAATAGCATATATAGTCGTGTACAAAATAGATTCAAATTTAGCTCCTCCATTCCAAAATAATCGTAGTTATAGGATTTTCCAGTGTCAAAATTTCAAAAAGAAGCGGATAATTTAATGAGGTTTTCAAACATACAAGGTCAAATTTAACGTTGTCTATTTAGGTCAATCCTGAAAGTTCAAGAGTACTCTAAACGTGAATGCTTGTGTTTCAAAATTTCGAACGAAGCGCTAAAAGAGCCTCTACTCGCCCGAAACCGCGTGAGACCAATGTTTGGTAGTACAAGGAAATTACCTTTTTAATAACTCCGACCCGTGAAACCTACCGGCCCGACGTCCAAAGGTCTAAACCGGGGTAGGTTTGTAGCTTCATCTAGACGCCGTGCAACCGCCTCCAAAAATCATTCATACACAATGGCCCCCTAAGCACACATGCGCGTGGCCGAAATCGCTCCCGCCCACTATTTGGGACACCTGGGAGTACCATCCAACCCCCGACCCATAGTAGGTCCAAAATTTAAGAGGGGGCAAAGTTTGTACTTTCCCCAAATTTCAAACAAGCGCGTCCCATCTTCTGTTAAAAAAAAGCCAAAAACTAGCGCGTCCCAGACCGAAACATGGTTCTCCCCCCTCCCCCACCCACCCGTACGATTCCCCATTCGTACTCCATGGGCGCAAAAACTACCTCTCCATCAGCCGCGAAACCCCGGCGTCCTCCGTCCGCCACCCCATTCCACCCATCAACCGCCACCCTCCTCCATCACGCCGGAGCCGATACCCCGACGTCGTCATCCACCGCAACCTCAACCGCAATGCCCTCCACGGCTAGTAGTTGAAGCCGAGGCCGATCCGTCCATACCCGAGCCAGTTCAACCACGCCGTCCTGCGCCTCACCGCTGCCGCTCCAACTTCGCCACCCTCCACCGCACCGGAGCTGTTCCTGCTACGCCGTCCTTCGCCGCCTCGGATCTGCTTCCCCTCCGCCGACATACGACCACGGCAACACAGTCAACAATTTGGCCATGGGTTCGTCCAAGCCTGCACCCTCCTCCAGAACATCGGTTTCCCTGGCAAAAGGAAGAAGATCGGCGCAACATGTGGAGGCGACCACACCGGCAACCGAAAATGGTACTCCTCTTCCCTTATTCGTGCAAATCTTACGTGTCTGCTTGCATGGTATTCATCCCGAAGAAGACACTAGTTGACCGCTTCTTCTTGATACTAGATGTTCCTAGTAACTCGCGATGCACATGGTTTCTCCTCATATACTATTTCACCTTAGCTAGAGGTCCGTCGCCCCCCTGAATTTCAATTGCTGGTCAGTTGATTCCCAATTAATGGAAGCATTCCCCGGTGTAACAGGCGCTAGTCCGCCTATTACACCGGGGAAGCAGCTACTGGCGCCCGATCTGGAGGTAGGCCGGGATTAAAGGGATGGCCTGGAGGCGCTACCAAGCACGGCGGTGGTGTGAGGTCGAGGGGAGGGCGGGGCGGCAGAGGCAGGGGTCTGGGCCGGTGGTCGCTGGCGGTTCGAGAAAGATCATCAATAGTGACTGGCGGGAGGTAGACGAAGGCCATCTGCCCGTTCCTTATAGATTGGACGGTTCATTAAAAAATCGACTGATCTATTTATTTTCAGTCGACTGTTATCTTGATATGACCACACGTGCAGGTGTGCTGGAGGGGTACCTGCATTTCCTGTTGTAACGCCCCGAGACCGACGCTCCAGATGTCCTCCTTGTTTTGCGTGCCAGCTGTGTTATTTATTTGTTTGTTGCATTTCATCATCGCATCATGTGCATTGCATCCGCATTTGTTTTTTAAAACTTGCATCCGCTCATAGTTGCCGCTTCTTCCGTTTCTCGGTTGACCTTCTCTCTGATCAACCGGACCGCTCTCTTCTCTCTCTTTTCTGAGATCATCAAACCCCTTGCCTTCGTTGATCGTTCCGAGACCAACCGGGTTTTTCGAGTCCCTCTCGTCTGGCCGCTTAATCTTTCTCCATAGTGCAAAACCCCTTCTCGCACGCGTCCGAAACCTATCCCAAACCCGACCTGCTCGGTCGTGACCGTTGGATTCAGATCATCCCCAAACATCTATAAAACATCTCCGTTTTCTTTTTGGACTCCCTATCTATTTTTCTCGACCGCCCGATTACGATCGGACGGACCGAATTAATCCCTACCCTAATCCCCTACCTATTTAAATAGACCAACCCTAAATTCTAGGGGATTTGTCCCTACCGCCGCCGCCGCACTCATCTCCCACCTCGGGATCCCCTCGCCCAATCTCCTTGGATCCCTCGCCCAGCCAACCACCGAGCGACAGCCTCCTCGGATCCGAGGCCTCCCCAAGCCGCTGCCTTGCCTCCACTCTATCAGCACACGCCACCGGAGCCCCGAGCTGCTGCAGCTCCAAGGATGGCCTCCTCTACCCCGGTCTCTTCTCCCATGGATCCCTCCTTCTCCTCGCGTCGAGCACCAGCGCTCCAGGGCCGGCCTTCTGCTGTTCGTCCTCGTCGGTTCTCGCAACACTAGTGCCGCCGGTAGCCGCGCCGCCCGATCCTCCTCACCGACGGCAACTCCAGTAGGTCTCCGCCATGGATGCCAGGAGCGCCCGTGTGCCGCATGCCCGAACCCCTGTCTTGCTCCGCCTCGCGTGGCCGGTGACCGGCAGATGAGCACCTCCGCCCCTCTTCCTTCCCGTCCAACTCTGGTTCTTCCCCCTCTCTCTCTGTACCTCTCCTTCTCTCTCTCACAGGAACCGGAGCGCCGCCTGACTCCCTCGATCTGCGATGGGAAACTCCTCAAGCCGTCACCATCTTCTTCCAGGAGCCCGTCGCCTTCTCTGCTTCCCCTCCTCGTGCCTCGCCGGTAGCAAGCTCCGCAGCGCCAAGTTCCCCTACTCGGTCCCCTACTTCCTCTGTGTCGAGCAGCAGCTCGACCGCTGCGCTCACTCGCGTGCACCACCCGCACTTGGCCCACCTGCTCCTCCGCGGACCCAGCAACCGCGCCAGGTCCGTCGCCACGCCTTCGTCTCCTTCAAGCAGCAGCAGCCCCGTGCGCCTTCGACCATGCCTGACCCCGAGCCGCTGCCTTCCCCTCGCCTCCCCGTGCAGTCCACCCAAGGCCGTCTCGAGCCCTGCCCAGGGCAGCCAAGCCGCCGGTGAGCTCCTCCACCGCGCGCACCCCCAACTCCTCTCCTTCTCTCTGAATGCGCTCCCTCTCGGTCTTTCTTCCACAGGGAACCGACGCCGCCCCTGAGCTCCGCGCACGCCGCCGTTGCCCAGATCCGGCGCCGGCCGACCGGATCCGCCCCATCTCCACCTCGCCGACCTTCCCTGCAGCCGCCGTCACTCCCCTTCAAGTCCCACGCCGTCGTTGCTGTCCCCTGCTGCTGCCGCTGTTTCCCCTGTCGAACGAACGAGCACGAAGCCCCAGCGCTCGCGCCTGGGCCACCTCTACTTCGGCCCGGCGGCTCCCCTCCGTCGCGTGTGGCCCAGCGCCCCAAGCTGGCCTCCTCTGCCTCGGCCTTTAGGCCCAGTGTGAGCAGCCCCTCTCTTGTGCACTATTGGCCCAGCCTGCATATTCGGCCCGATATGTTTTTTCCTGGTCCTGCGAATTTTGCCAATTATCCAGAGAACTGCAGTTTTACAAAAAAACCCTCAAACGTCATGCATATAATAACTCTTTAACAGTGCATCATATGTAAAAACTTTATATATGAAAAATGCTCAGAATTTCATCTAGTTTCATAATATGCTGCTTACATCCTTGTTTAAAATGTTTAAAATGCTTCTTGCATTTATTTTGCTAGATGCCATGCTAAATACTTTAATTCATAACTAATTAACCGTAACTCGGAATTTAATAAACTTTATATGTAAATGGGGTAGAAAAATGCCTAGTTTAACATGGTACACTTTATTTTGCTGTTTAACAACATTAAAATTGTGTTTAGGGCAAAACAGTACCAAATCAAAATATGCACAAGAGGATTTTCCGGAATTGTTGTTTGTTATTTCCGGCCTCATTGAAACTTGCCTAAATAGATAGTTTATTTATGCTTCACCCCTTGCCATGTTTAACAACATTTAATATTATTGGGTACATAAACGGGAGAGAACTATATAATTGATGTGGTGTTTTGCCAATATGCAACTCGTTGCATATTGAGCTCCACTTAACTTGTAGAGTTGTTTGTTGCACTTTTCCATGCCATGCCTCTTTAAATCGAACATGCATCATACTTGATTGTGCATCATGCCATGTTTATGTGGTGGTTGTTTACTATGTTGTTTGTTTCTTTCCGGGTTGCTTCTCTTGTTAGCTTCGGTTTCGTTCCGGAGTTGTGAGGATTCGTTCGACTACGTCCGTTTGTCTTCTTCATGGACTCATTCTTCTTCCTTGCGGGATCTTAGGCAAGATGACCCTACCCTCGAAATCACTTCTATCTTTGCTTGCTAGTTGTTCGCTCTATTGCTATGCCGCGCTACCTACCACTTGTTATATCATGCCTCCCATATTGCCATGTCAAGCCTCTAACCCACCTTTCCCAGCAAACCGTTGTTTGGCTATGTTACCGCTTTTGCTCAGCCCCTAGTATAGCGTTGCTAGTTGCAGGTGAAGATGAAGTTTGTTCCATGTTGGGACATGGATATTGTTGGGATATCACAATATCTCTTATTTTAATTAATGCATTTATATACTTGGTAAAGGGTGGAAGACTCGGCCTTATGCCTGGTATTTTGTTCCACTCTTGCCGCCCTAGTTTCCGTCATACCGGTGTTATGTTCCTTGATTTTGCGTTCCTCTTGACCCCCTTGACAGTTCGCTTTGAATAAAACTCCTCCAGCAAGGCCCAACCTTGGTTTTACCATTTGCTACCACCTATCCCCTTTTCCCTTGGGTTCTACAGACTCATGGGTCATCTTTATTTTAGACCCCCCGGGCCAGTGCTCCTTCGAGTGTTGGTCCGAACTGAGCTGCCTGCGGGGCCACCTTGGGGAAACTTGAGGGCTGGTTTTACTCGTAGCTAGTCTCATCCGGTGTTGCCCTGAGAACGAGATATGTGCAACTCCTATCGGGATTTGTCGGCACATCGGGTGGCTTTGCTGGTCTTGTTTTACCATTGTCGAAATGTCTTGTAAACCGGGATTCCGAGACTGATCGGGTCTTCCCGGGAGAAGGAATATCCTTCGTTGACCGTGAGAGCTTATAATGGGCTAAGTTGGGACACCCCTGCATGGTATTATCTTTCGAAAGCCACGCCCGCGGTTATGTGGCAGATGGGAATTTGTTAATATCCGGTTGTAGAGAACTTGACACCTGACTTAATTAAAAAATACATCAACCGCATGTGTAGCCGTGATGGTCTCTTCTCGGCGGAGTCCGGGAAGTGAACACGGTTCTTGTGTTATGTTTGACGTAAGTAGGGGTTCAGGATTACTTCTTGATCATTGCTAGCTTCACGACCGTTCTGTTGCTTCTCTTCTCGCTCTTATTTGCGTATGTTAGCCACCATATATGCTTAGTGCTTGCTGCAGCTCCACCTCATTACCCTATCCTACCCATAAGCTTAAATAGTCTTGATCTCGCGGGTGTGAGATTGCTGAGTCCTCGTGACTCACAGATACTTCCAAAACAGTTGCAGGTGTCGAGGATACCAGTGCAGGTGACGCAACTGAGCTCAAGTGGGAGCTCGATGAAGATCTTGTTCGTTGTGTTGTTTCGTTTCCTGTTGATCAGTAGTGGAGCCCAGTTGGGACGATCAGGGATCTAGCAGTTGGGGTTGTCTTCTTTTATTTTGGTTCCGTAGTCGGACCTATGTGTGTACTCTGATTGATGTATGATTTATTTATGTATTGTGTGAAGTGGCGATTGTAAGCCAACTCTTTATCCCATTCTTGTTCATTACATGGGATTGTGTGAAGATGACCCTTCTTGCGACAAAACCACAATGCGGTTATGCCTCTAAGTCGTGCCTCGACACGTGGGAGATATAGCCGCATCGTGGTTGTTACAAGTTGGTAATCAGAGCCATCCCTGACTTAGGAGCCCCCTGCTTGATCGAATCGCTGGCGTTGTTGAGTCTAGAACAAAAATGTTTTGAGTCTTAGGATTATATATATCGGAGAGTAGGATTCTTTTTACTCCTCAGTCCCTTCGTCACTTTGGTGAGGCCTCTTGACGTAGAAGTTTTGACTTTTCTCTCCTCAAATTTCACTAAAAAAAATTTAGGATCACGCGGGTATCTTGGAATCGTTCCGATGGTATTGTGACGAGAACATTGTTCTTGGTGCCTCCTGACATTTAGGGGTTGTGGCAGTGTCCCGGGGAGTTGAGCTCCGAGGTGTTGTCGTCACAATTTTATCGCTGCAATTCTGGAATACCTGAGTTTCGCCGACATAAAAAATCTCTTTTATGCAGTTGTTGGTGAGATCACCTCGACGCCACCTAGTACTGGGGCGGGAGTTCGGGAGTATTACCATAACTCGTATAACGGATGCTTTTCGAAGGTTGAGGTACACGATTTCCGAAGGTTTCTTGGTTATGTGTTGAAGGATGGATACAGCTGGATCTAGGTATTGTTAGTTTGGGTGAGATATATTGTGTCCCCTGTATCCCCAACACTAGATTGCGTAACCAGAAAGTTTCGGGAGTTTATAAGTGGGAATTCAAGTATCTCGTAGGATATCTTTCCAACACACACATGATACGATATGGGATCTATCATATGTTTGTTTCGGGCTTATTTTGCAAGCCAATCCTTTGTTTTGTTTTAAGTTGTGGTATTCGAGTTGCTTCATTGTCAGGTTTTGATTACCTACCTTTTCTAAGTGGTGTTCTCATATTGCTATGTGAATACTAATCCTTCTTGATCATCGAGGTTGTCATGTTAATTTTTTTCCAACCGGCGTGCTTCTCTTCAAGTGGATCCGATCATTTCAACATTTGCGAGATCAATTCTAAGTTTTCTCAATGGTGTTCGTTTCATCCGACCCAAGTTACCTTTGTTTTCCCACCCTCCCACCCTTTTCTTCAAGGACTCAGATTTCTTAATCAAGTACCCTTTTTATTGATGTGAAGTCTCTTCATTCCTTTCTTTCAATGTTCTTATCCGGTGATTTCCCATGAAGATACTAACGGAGCTTCAAGTCTATTATTCTTCATTTTTTTCTTCTCCGGTGGACTCAAGTCAAGCTTTCAGTGTTGATCGTATTCTTTTCCTTGTTTCAAATGCTTTCTCATGTTGGTGCATCTCTTAATCATCCACCTTTTGCTATTCATGTTATCTGGAGTGCTGAAGATATCTCAGAAGATTCGCATTTCCATTCCCAATCCGTTGAAGCTATCTCGAGGTTGGTATCTCTTTTGAGCCATTTAATTCAACTGGTGCAATCTCCTTTTCAAGTAATCATTTCAACGGTGTTTCTTTTGAGTGGGCCCTAACCCACAGGTCTTTTCCCAGGATCTTACCTGACTCCTCTAATTTTCCCGGAGCTATTCCCAAATTCATTTCAAAGTTTGACGTAAGAATGAGTCATCATCACTCAAATGTCTTTCTCCAAGATCTTCCAAATTCTTTTCATTTTGGTTCAACCTTTCTAATTTTTCATCCCGGAGTATCTCAACAATTCATGGTGGGGTTTCTCATCGCCATTCTCGGATTTTGGAGAACGAAGAAGAATTTCTCTTGAATCTTGGTCCGTTCTCTTGAAGATTCATGGTTCTAACCTGATGCCATCCTCTCATAATTGTTTTCGATTGTGAGATTTCTTCTCATACCCATCCGGAGCATCTCATGACTTGTTTTCGTTTCTTGATCATCCAAAGGCCATCATTTCAGAAGATTTCTTCGTTCTAAGTTTTCAGCCTCGTTCTCCAATTATTCTAAATCGATGTCTCTTTGTTCATCTCCATATTCTTTCGGTGCATCGTTCAAGTATTCTCTAATCAGCTCGTGATCTCTTCGTTCTCGTGTATCAAATTCCCTCAAGTATCTTCATTCGTTCTCTAATTCTTACCGGTGATTCACCCCTTTACTTCGTTCATTTTCAATTCTTACGATGGTTCGTTCAAGAGTTCTCTTCCTTCGTTATCATATCAATTTATTCGTTGTTTCAATCCTACCGGTGGTTCGATGAAGACCTTCCCAAGTTTGCACAATATCTATCTTAATCCGTTCTACGAGAATAAGTAGTATGCAAAATCCGTTGCTTGTCATCAATCTAAATTGGTGAAGGATACGCGTAATGGAATTCTTATTCTTGTTTCCTCCAAGTGAGTAATTCCTTCTTCCGGAGTTCGTTCATGATATCAAATTCTCGGTTCCAAGTTGATTCATTTTTTTGTTTTCTGGAGTTCCAAGCTTTCTACATTATCTTGTCGCGAAGCTCCATCTAAATCATCGCAAGGCTTCACCTAGTGTTCTCAACTTCTCTTTCTTTTTATCATCCTTTTATTACCGGAGTTCTCACGAAGGCTCAACATGGTGGTTCGTCAAGGTTTCCTTTCATTCTTCAATTGTTCTTCAAGATTTTTTCTCGAAGTTAAGATCCGTCAAGCTATACTCTAAAATAAACATGGTGCTCAACACATGTTTGTTTTGAGGAGTTCAAGAATTCTTCAACTCGCATTCCAAAGTGCAATTCTTCCTACCTTATCTTTTGAGGTGGTGTTATGTCCTTCTTGACAATTTCCATCCATGTTCCATGTTTCACATGTTGTCCAGAATGAGATATTTTAAATCCACCAATCTCTTCGTTGGATTTATCTTGTGTCATGTTTCACCTAAAGTCTTCCCTAAGGAATGTTGCTAATTGTGGTGTCTATCAATGATCAAATTTTCTCCTTCTCATCTTGGTGGAAGAAGTTTTTTCATCTCTTTGGTGCTCTCAATCAAATCAATGGTTTCCATTAGTGGCCGGCTGTCACCTCATAGTCTTGAGATGTTTTTCCATAAGTCCACTACAAGCTTACTTGTTTCGTTGTTGGTTTTCCATCAACTCCATTATAACCTTCTTGAAAGGATGCTTTCCAAGCTCATTTGTGGCAGAAGTTGTCATTTTCTTCTCCATTCTTTATTCCAAGGATCTATCTTCTTTTATTTATTTCTTCCGGAGGCATTGTGATGTTGCTCTCTTCACTCATCTTCTCGGTTTGTGAGGACCGTGTTCTTTTCGTGCTTATCCATTTCCAACCGGAGTGTCGTGCCCTCTTTTCAAGTTCTTCCCATTCTGTCAAGTTTTGCCTACCTTCTCAACCGGAGTGCTGTCTGAAATCTTTCTTACCCCTTGTGCCATTCTTTCATTAGTTATGGAGGTAGTGTGTTGTTAAATTCATCGAGTATTCTCTCATCTTGTCAAGATCATGTTCAATTCCTTCCATTTATAGTCGGAGTGCTGCCCAAATTATATCATTATTATTCCTTCCCTATCTTGTGTTAACCAGAGTGGTTTAAATATCTATCGTGTCACTTAACCTCAAGGTTCTCATGGTGTTCCTTGTTTCCGTTTACTACGGAGTGCTCTCAATTCACTTATCTCTGTTGTGTCATTTCTTTCGATTTGTTCAACCCCGCAAGGTTGTTTGGTTTAACTCACTTGTCAAAGAAGCAATTAGTTTTACCTCTTCTCTTCCTCTCCAGCTTCTCTCCGGTGCCATCCTAGATCTCGGGATGAGATCCTCTTGTAGTGGTGGAGTGTTGTAATGCCCTGAGACCGACGCTCCAGATGTCCTCCTTGTTTTGCGTCCCAGCTGTGTTATTTATTTGTTTGTTGCATTTCATCATCACATCATGTGCATTGCATCCGCATTTGTTTTTTAAAACTTGCATCCGCTCGTAGTTGCCGCTTCTTCTGTTTCTCGGTTGACCTTCTCTCTAATCAACCGGACCGCTCTCTTCTCTCCCTTTTCTGAGCTCATCAAACCCCTTGCCTTCGTTGATCGTTCTGAGACCAACCGGGTTTTTCGAGTCCCTCTCGCCTGCCCGCTTAATCTTTCTCCACAGTGCAAAACCCCTTCTCGCGCGCGTCCGAAACCTGTCCCGAACCCGACCCGCTCAGTCGTGACCGTTGGATTCAGATCATCCCCAAACATCTCCGTTTTCTTTTTGGACTCCCTATCTATTTTTCTCGACCGCCCGATTACGATCGGACGGACCGAGTTAATCCCTACCCTAACCCCTACCTATTTAAATAGACCAACCCTAAATTCTAGGGGATTTGTCCCTGCCGCCGCCGCCGCACTCATCTCCCACCTCGGGATCCCCTCGCCCAGCCCAGCCAACCACCGAGCGCCAGCCTCCTCGGATCCGAGGCCTCCCCAAGCCGCTGCCTTCACTCCACTCTATCAGCACGCGCCACCGGAGCCCCGAGCTGCTGCAGCTCCAAGCGCCTCACCTCTGCACCCGCCCCGATGGCCTCCTCTACCCCGGTCTCTTCTCCCATGGATCCCTCCTTCTCCTCGCGTCGAGCACCAGCGCTCCAGGGCCGGCCTTCTGCTGTTCGTCCTCGTCGGTTCTCGCAACACTAGTGCCGCCGGTAGCCGCGCCGCCCGATCCTCCTCACCGACGGCAACTCCAGTAGGTCTCCGCCATAGTTTTCTGTGATGCTTCTCTCCAAGGTCTCGGTGCTGTGTTAATGCAAGAGAAGAAAGTTGTGGCCTATACCTCTCGGCAGTTGAAGCCCAACGAGAAGAACTACCCCACTCACGATCTTGAATTGGCGGCAGTTGTCCATGCATTGGTTACGTGGAGACATCTCTTGTTGGGGAGACAAGTGGACATTTTCACTGATCACAAGAGTCTCAAGTATATCTTCACTCAGCCCAACCTCAACCTCAGGCAGACTCGATGGGTCGAAATGATTCAAGAGTACAATCCGAGTATTGAATATACTCCAGGCAAGGCAAATGTCATTGCAGATGCTTTAAGCAGGAAAGCTTATTGCAACAGCTTAATTCTCAAGCCTTTCCAACCGGATCTCTGTGAAGCTTTCCGCAAGCTGAATCTCCAAGTTGTTCCTCAAGGCTTTCTTGCCAACCTCATAGTATCTCCTACTTTGGAAGATCAAATTCGTGAGGCACAACTCCTTGATGCCATGGTGAAGAAGGTGAAACGTGGCATCGACAAGGGTCTTTCCAAATACAAGTGCTATCGCATTGATGACAGAGACACTTTGTTCTTCGAGGACCGGATTGTGGTTCCGAAAGGTGATCTAAGGAAAGTCATAATGAACGAGGCGCACAATTCTCTCCTTTCCATTCATCCTGGAAGTACGAAGATGTATCATGACCTCAAGCAGTCGTATTGGTGGACTCGAATGAAGCGAGAAATTGCTCAATTCGTGAATGAATGTGATGTCTGCCGAAGAGTGAAAGCAGAACACCAACGACCAGCTGGTCTCCTCCAACCTCTTGCTATTCCGGAATGGAAGTTTGATCATATCGAAATGGACTTCGTGACTGGATTTCCCAAGTCCAAGCGCGGAAATGACGATATCTTCGTTGTCATCGACAAGCTCTCTAAAGTGGCTCATTTCCTTCCAATCAAAGAATCCATCACAGCAGCTCAGCTGGCAGAGATCCACACCTCCAGAATTGTCTCTTTGCACGGCATTCCACAATTGATTTCTTCAGATCGTGGAAGCATCTTCACCTCTAAGTTCTGAGACTCCTTCCAGAAGGCCATGGGCACAAACATTCGCTTCAGCACAGCTTTCCATCCTCAAACTAGTGGCCAAGTCAAGCGAGTCAATCAAATTCTTGAAGATATGCTCAGGGCTTGTGTCATTTCTTTTGGCATGAAATGGGAAGATTGTCTTCCATATGCTGAATTCTCCTACAACAACAGCTTCCAAGCGAGTTCGGGCAAGGCCCCATTCGAGATTCTCTATGGCAGAAAGTGCCGTACCCCTCTTAATTGGCCAGAGACTGGTGAACGCCAACTTCTTGGCAATGACTTAATCACTGAAGCTGAAGAAATGTGTAAAGTCATCCGTGATAATCTCAAAGCCGCGCAATCGCGTCAGAAGAGTTACTATGGTAGTAAGCATCGCGATTTGGCTTTCGAGATCGGAGACCATGTCTACCTCCGCGTCTCTCCAATGAAAGGCACTCTCGCTTCGGTATCAAAGGGAAGCTTGCCCCTAGATACGTGGGTCCTTTCAAGATCATTGGCAAAAGAGGCGACCTCGCCTATCAACTTGAGCTTCCTTCCAACTTCGCGAACGTGCACGATGTGTTCCACGTGTCACAGCTCCGCAAGTGCTTCAAGACGCCTGAGCGCACTATCAAATTCGAAGAAATTGACCTCCAAGAAGATTTGTCTTATCATGAGCACCCAGTTGCTATTCTTGAAGAAACTGAGCGCAAGACTCGCAACAAGTCAATCAAATTCCTCAAAGTGAAGTGGTCGCACCATTCCGACCGGGAAGCCACCTGGGAACGCGAGGACCATCTCCGTTCCGAATATCCGGAGTTCTTTCAGTCCTAGATCTCGGGACGAGATCCTCTCGTAGTGGTGGAGTGTTGTAACACCCCGCATGTAACTTGCCATATCTGTAAATCCGACTCTTGCCATTTCCGGCTATGTCATATGTTTTTCCCTCCGTTGTCGGGTTTTGTCTTTCGTTTTGTATTTTTGTCATGTCATGCATTTTCATATCATGTCATCATGTGCATTGCATTCGCATACGTGTTCGTCTCATGCATCCGAGCATTTTCCCCGTTGTCCGTTTTGCAATCCGGCGCTCCTATCTCCTCCGGTGCACCCTTCTTGTCTTCTTTCGTGTGCGTGTGTCAAACTTTCTCGGAATGGACCGAGGCTTGTCAAGTGGTCTTTATATACCACCCGGAGACTACCGGTCAAGTTTCGTTCCATTCGGAGGTCGTTTGGTACTCCAACGGTTAACCGGGCCTCCACAATGTCCATTTGAGTATCCAGCAAAAAACCCCTCCAAAACCAGCCCAAATCCCACCAAACTCTCTTCCATGCTCTAGGTCGTTCGATCACGATCGTGTGGGCGAAAACCGCACCTCATTTGGAGTCTCCTAGCTCCCTCTACCTATAAATGAGTGGGCATCCCGAAATACATTTGCAGACTAAACCCTAACCCTCTCCTCGCGCCGCGCCGGACACGTCCGCCGCCGGCCGGACGCACC
>NC_057805.1:311924830-311933916 GCF_018294505.1 Triticum aestivum | reverse complement strand
CCTCGCCTCCGGCCGCCCCCGCCCTCGCCCGCCGGCCCCTCTCCTCCTCCGGCCCGAGCCGGCGAGCTCGAGCGCCCGCGCCTGGAACCTCCCCCGATCCGATCTGGTCAACGGGAAGGTTTGACCCGAACCCCCTTTTTTTTCCTAAGTCTGTGAATTCTATCAGCAAGTGCTTGTGTTCTCGATGCCGTAACTTTGTGCATCTATCGCTGATTCGCGCATATAATATGTCAAATTGTTCGTCTCGTGATGCTCTTCGTTTCGTTCAATTGCACCATGTTCATTAGAGGTCATCTTGATGCCCAAATCTTCGTTGGAAGAGGGCTAGTTGCTGTTAATCTCTGGTTCTTAGCAGAACTTGGGGATTTGTCATTTTTGTATCATTTATTCTGTGCATCTTTTGAGCATGAGCTCTACATGTGTTTTGAAGTATGCCATGCCATATTTCCAGTGGTATAGCCCATGTATTTTTGTGATCTCTATGGTGACTAGAACAAGCATGCAAAGTAGGCCCCGTAATATTTCTTATTTCAGGGACTTAGTGATTTCTCTAAGTCTTTGTCTGCTGTAATTTTGTTGCCATATAAACTTGATGCTACAGAGAGGTCCATGCATATTTTGGATATGTTCAGTAAGGATGTTTTGTAGCTATAGTTTTAATTGATCCATTCCTGCAATTGTTTGCAATTTTAGAGCACCATAGCATGACTCAATCTTGCTCTACTTTTGCTATAAAATATTTCTGACAGATTCTTAACATGACATGCGTTTTTGCCAAGCTTATTGTAGTTGATCCATACATGCTATGTATTTGTTCTTGCCATGGATAGCTTCATAAACATGCCATCTTGCTGTAGGTATGCTTGGTTTGTCATGCATTGCTCTGTAGTGAGTGCATCAAGCTCACAAAGAGGCCTACATATTAATATTTCTGCCATGCTCTGTTTTCTGCTAAGTCTGAAACCTGATAACGAACTTGCTATGTTTACATGCTTGCCATCATATCTTCTGATCCTTTTTGGCTTATGGTCAGAAAGGGACTTTTGTCATGTGCATTTAGTAGAACACTACCATGCCTTGTTTTGCTATGTTAAGTTCCTATAGCATGTTGATTTCGTGCTCTGAACATTGCTACCTGATGCTGTTTTCTGCCATGTCCAGTTTTTCACCAAGTCTGTGAACCTGTAATCTTTTGCACTTTTGCCATGCTTGTTTGAGCTTGATATGTTATGAACTAGCAGTAGCTCAGTGTTCATCTTTTGTCAAGCATCTCCTGTAGATTACTGCCATGTGCTTTGTCGCTATGTTGGGGTGCTGTAGCATTGTTACTTGTTGTATTTTAAGTGCTATCTTGCTGTTTAACGCAGATTAGTGTCATTATTGTTTTGCTTGCCATTTGCAAACTGTGCATCCGATTCCGGTGATCTTTATATCGATTTCGACCGAAATCATCTCATCTTTCCAGTGGCATGCTTGATTTTCCAAGTTACTGCCATGTTCATCATTTTCCTTCCGGAGCACGCATATACATCGCATATCATATCTTGCATATCATACATGTTTTGCATCATGTTGCTTGCGCATTTCTCGTTGTTGATTGTGGTTCCGTTTGTTTGTGTTCTTGTCTTGGGTAGAGCCGGGAGACGAGTTCGTGAACGAGGAACCTGTCGAGTACGCTTACGAGGATCAAGCTTTCGACAACTCTGAGAATCTTGCAGGCAAGATGACCACCCCTCGAAATCACTTCTATCTTTGCTTTGCTAGTTGTCCGTTCTATTGCCATGCTCGCTACCTATCACTTGCTACATCATGTC
Source organism: Triticum aestivum (assembly GCF_018294505.1). Classification (NCBI taxonomy): domain Eukaryota; kingdom Viridiplantae; phylum Streptophyta; class Magnoliopsida; order Poales; family Poaceae; genus Triticum; species Triticum aestivum. The sequence continues at coordinate 311,932,102 of NC_057805.1, read as the reverse complement.
TCCTATTTTAGCCATGTCAGCCCTAACCATCCTTTCCTAGCAAACCGTTGTTTGGCTATGTTACCGCTTTTGCTCAGCCCTTCTCATAGCGTTGCTAGTTGCAGGTGAAGTTGAAGTTTGTTCCATGTCGGAACATGGATATGTTGGGATATCATAATATCTCTTATTAAATTAATGCATCTATATATTTGGTAAAGGGTGGAAGGCTCGGCCTTTTGCCTGGTGTTTTGTTCCACTTTTGCCGCCCTAGTTACTGTTTTACCGGGATTATGTTCCTTGAGTTTGCGTTCCTTACACGGTTGGGTGATTTATGGGACCCCCTTGACAGTTCGCCTTGAATAAAACTCCTCCAGCAAGGCCCAACCTTGGTTTTACTATTTGCGACCTATACCTTTTCCCCCGGGCCAGTGCTCCTCTGAGTATTGGTCCAAACTGTCAGTCGCCGGTGGCCACCAGGGGCAACTCTGGTCTGGCCTATCGGAAGCTTGGACAATCCGGTGTGCCCTGAGAACGAGATATGTGCAGCTCCTATCGGGATTTGTCGGCACATTCGGGAGGCTTTGCTGGTCTTGTTTTACCATTGTCGAGATGTCTTGTAAACCGGGATTCCGAGACTGATCGGGTTTTTCTGGGAGAAGGTTTATCCTTCGTTGACCGTGAGAGCTTATGATGGGCTAAGTTGGGACACCCCTGCAGGGTATTATCTTTCGAAAGCCGTGCCCGCGGTTATGTGGCAGATGGGAATTTGTTAATGTCCGGTTGTAGATAACTTGTCACTTGACCCAATTAAAATACACCAAGTGCGTGTGTAGCCGTGATGGTCTCTTCTCGGCGGAGTCCGGGAAGTGAACACGGTCTGTGTTATGTATGACGTAAGTAGGTGTTCAGGACCTCTTCTTGGTCATCGCTAGATGACGTCCGCTCCATTGCTTCTCTTCTCGCTCTCTTTTGCGCAAGTTAGCCACCATATATGCTTTTGCCGCTGCAGCTCCACCTCTTTGCACCATTTCCCCTTTAAGCTTAAATGGTCTTGATCTCGCGGGTGTGAGATTGCTGAGTCCCCGTGACTCACAGATACTTCCAAAACCAGTTGCAGGTGCCGACGATGCCAGTGCAGATGATGGCGTCGATCTCAAGTGGGAGTTCGACGAGGAACGTGGTCGTTATTATGTGTCTTTTCCTGATGATCAGTAGTGGAGCCCAGTTGGGACGATCGAGGATCTAGCATTTGGGGTTGTCTTATTTTCATCTGGATTTTGACCGTAGTCGGTCTATATGATTGTATTTTGGATGATGTATGAATGATATTTATGTATTGTGTGAAGTGGCGATTGTAAGCCAACTCTTTATCCCATTCTTGTTCATTACATGGGATTGTGTGAAGATGACCCTTCTTGCAACAAAACCACTATGCGGTTATGCCTCTAAGTCGTGCCTCGACACGTGGGAGATATAGCCGCATCGTGGGCGTTACAAGTTGGTAATCAGAGCCATCCCCGACTTAGGAGCCCCCTGCTTGATCGAATCGCTGGCGTTGTTGAGTCTAGAACAAAATGTTTTGAGTCTTAGGATTATATATATCGGAGAGTAGGATTCTTTTTACTCCTCAGTCCCTTCGTCGCTCTGGTGAGGTCTCCTGACGTAGAAGTTTTGACTACTCTCTCCTCAAATTTCACAAAAAAAAAATTTTTTAGGATCACGCGGGTATCTTGGAATCGTTCCGATGGATTTGTGACGAGAACATTGTTCTTGGTGCCTCCTGTCATTTAGGGGTTGTGGCAGTGTCCCGGGGAGTTGAGCTCCGAGGTGTTGTCGTCACAATTTTATCGTCGCAGTTCTGGAATACCTGAGTTTCGCCGACATCGAAATCTCTTTTATGCAGTTGTTGGTGAGATCACCTCGACGCCACCCAGTACTGGGCCGGGAGTTCGGGAGTATTGCCATAACTTGTATAACGGATGTTTTTCGAAGGTTGAGGTAAACGATTTCCGAAGGCTTCTTGGTTATGTGTTGACGGATGGATACAGCTGGATCTAGGTATTGTTAGTTTGGGTGATATATATTTGTGTCCCCTGTATCCCCTACACCAGATTGCATAACCAGAAAGTTTCGGGAGTTTATAAGTGGGAATTCAAGTAGCCTTAGGATATCTTTCCGACAGACGCATGATATGAGATTGGGGTTCGACGTCTAGTGGTCCGCCTGTATACGGTTGATTTTACAGTAGTCTCGTAGTGTCTTAAAGAGTCCATGGCTTTGCTGACTCGGGGACGCTTCGTATGTCATGTGCACAGCCTTGTACATGATGGTGCTGTACGATTGAGCCCGTGTGGGCCCCACCACGAAAACTTCGGACGAAATATCTATCATATGTTTGTTCCGGCTTATTTTGCAAGCCAATACTTTGTTTTGTTTTGTATTGTGGTATTCGAGTTGCTTCGAATTCTTATGTTCATTCCATATCTTTTCAAGTGGCTTCTCAACTTATGGAAGTGTGATGATTTACTACGGAATTCATTCGTTCATCTTCGTTCAAATGTTTATTGTGAAAACTATATGTTGCAATTTTCTGTCCGTTGATTCTACTTATCCATTTGTCTATCAAGATGCTAACGGATGTCACCCTCTTCAGGATGGCTCCGCCAACGCGTCAGAATCCGGATCGCAATGAAGGGAGTCAAGCGAACCCTCCGCCACCACCTCCACCTCCGGAGGCATGGCAAGCAATCATGGCAGCCACCAACGCCAATGCTCAGATGATTCTGTAACTCTTGCAAGAACGTACTCAAGGGCAAGGCAATCAAGGCAATCAAGGTCAAGGCAACAATCAGTTTCACTTTGCCACTCTCAACCAGTTTCTCGCAAATCAGCCCAAGTCTTTCAGCTACTGTGCCGAGGCCACGGATGCCGATGATTGGCTCGTGGACATCAACAAGCATTTTGAATGTAGCAATGTCAGGCCTGAGGACTTTGTCAAGTTCGCTTCTTTCCAGCTCAAGGACCAAGCTGCTGATTGGTATCAACAATACAAAGATTCCAGAGGAGGTCGTGTGATTACTTGGACTGACTTCTGTCGGGACTTCAAAGCGCACCACATTCCACAAAGTGTTGTTGAGAGCAAGCGTGAGGAGTTCCGCAATCTCAAGCAAGGAAACATGTCTGTGTATCAATACAACATTCAGTTTCAGAAACTTGCTCGCTTCGCTAAACAAGACGTTCCTGATGAGAAGAGCATGATCTATCACTTCAGAGGTGGACTTAAAGAGGATCTGCAGTTAGCTCTCGTTCTTGTTGAGCCTACTCAGTTTGATCAATTCTACAATATGGCACTGAAGCAAGAGGCTGCTCAGCTCAAGTGTGAGGCTTCTAAGAAGAGAGTCAGGGACGCAGTTCAGTCTTCTTCTTCCTCACTTGTGACAGCTAAGCAACAGAAGTTCTGGTTGCCTCCTCCTCCTCCGTTTCGTCAGCCTTACCAGCAGAAGAACAAAGGTGGCCATAGTTCTTCCAACTCTTCCAACTCTGGCTATCAGAACAAGTCTCAGAATCAAGCTCCCAAGTCCAATGCTCCTTATCACCGTCCTCTCTCAGAGGTGACTTGCAACAAATGTCAGCAGAAAGGTCACTATGCTAACAAGTTCTTCAACCAAATGCGTCTTCCTCCTCCTCCTCCTGTCAGATCTTCCAGCAATGCAGTGGTCAAGCATAATCCAAAGTTTGCAAAGGTGAACATGATGAATGCAGCTCAAGCGGAGGAATCTACTGATGTGATAATGGGTAATCTTCCTGTTAATGATATTCCTGCAAAAGTTCTTTTTGATACTGGTGCATCGCTTTCTTTCATATCAAGACCTTTTGCATCCAAGCATGAATTGCATTTCCAAGGATTGCCTAGGCCGTTAGCAGTTGTCTCTCCGGGCAAATGCATGAACGCAAGTTCCATGGTTCCGAATGTTACCATCAAGATGGGCGACTATAGATTTCAGTCTTCTCCAATTGTTCTTGGTGACTCGGATATTGATCTTATTCTCGGGATGGACTGGCTTTCTAAGCACAAGGCTCAACTTGATTGTGCTGCCAGGGAAATTCAATTGACACACTCGTCTGAGGATGTGATTATCTTTGCTGCTCGTGATGAAACCATTCGGTTTTTCTCTCTCAATGAGAAGGGCGAATTGAATGCCATCTCTCAGATTCCAGTCGTTTGCGAGTATCAAGATGTCTTTCCAGAAGAGCTTCCGGGTATGCCTCCGCACCGGCCAGTTGAGTTCGTTATCGAACTAGAGCCTGGTACTGTACCCGTTTGCAAGCGTCCATACAAGCTTGGACCTAACGAGCTGAAGGAATTGAAGAAGCAGCTCGATGAACAAGAACGTCTGGGTTTGATCAGACCGAGTTCTTCTCCATGGGGTTGTGGTGTTCTTTTTGTCAAGAAGAAGGATGGCACGGACCGACTTTGTGTCGACTACCGTCCATTGAACAAGAAGACAATCAAGAACAAGTATCCACTTCCCAACATCAATGAGCTATTTGAGCAACTCAAAGGTGCTAAAGTATTCTCGAAGCTTGACCTTCGTATGGGTTATCATCAGATTCGCATTCGTGAAGAAGATATTCCCAAGACAGCATTCAGAACAAGCTTTGGTTCTTATGAATATACTGTCGTGTCTTTCGGCCTTGTCAATGCTCCTCCGGTGTTCTCTCGGATGATGAATTTCATCTTCAACCCCTATACCAATGAATTCGTTCTAGTGTATCTCGATGATATCTTGGTCTTCTCCAAGAACAAGCAGGATCATGCCAAACATTTGCGATTGGTGCTCGACAAGCTCAGAGAGTATCAATTCTATGCGAAGTTCTCCAAATGTGAGTTTTGGCTTGATGAAGTTCTTTTCCTTGGTCACATCATCTCTGCCAAAGGCATCGCTGTTAACCCCGAGAAGGTGTCCGCAGTTCTCGATTGGGAACCTCCTCAAAATGTCAAACAGCTTCGAAGTTTTCTGGGTCTTGCAAGCTACTGCCGAAGATTCGTTGAGAATTTCTCCAAGATTGCAAAACCTCTTTCCAACCTCCTACAGAAGCATGTGAAGTATGTCTGGTCTCCTGAGTGTGACGTTGCTTTCAACACTCTCAAAAAGAAACTAGTCACAGCTCCTGTCTTGACTCCTCCTGATGAATCCAAGCCGTATGAAGTTTTCTGTGATGCTTCTCTCCAAGGTCTCGGTGCTGTGTTAATGCAAGAGAAGAAAGTTGTGGCCTATACCTCTCGGCAGTTGAAGCCCAACGAGAAGAACTACCCCACTCACGATCTTGAATTGGCGGCAGTTGTCCATGCATTGGTTACGTGGAGACATCTCTTGTTGGGGAGACAAGTGGACATTTTCACTGATCACAAGAGTCTCAAGTATATCTTCACTCAGCCCAACCTCAACCTCAGGCAGACTCGATGGGTCGAAATGATTCAAGAGTACAATCCGAGTATTGAATATACTCCAGGCAAGGCAAATGTCATTGCAGATGCTTTAAGCAGGAAAGCTTATTGCAACAGCTTAATTCTCAAGCCTTTCCAACCGGATCTCTGTGAAGCTTTCCGCAAGCTGAATCTCCAAGTTGTTCCTCAAGGCTTTCTTGCCAACCTCATAGTATCTCCTACTTTGGAAGATCAAATTCGTGAGGCACAACTCCTTGATGCCATGGTGAAGAAGGTGAAACGTGGCATCGACAAGGGTCTTTCCAAATACAAGTGCTATCGCATTGATGACAGAGACACTTTGTTCTTCGAGGACCGGATTGTGGTTCCGAAAGGTGATCTAAGGAAAGTCATAATGAACGAGGCGCACAATTCTCTCCTTTCCATTCATCCTGGAAGTACGAAGATGTATCATGACCTCAAGCAGTCGTATTGGTGGACTCGAATGAAGCGAGAAATTGCTCAATTCGTGAATGAATGTGATGTCTGCCGAAGAGTGAAAGCAGAACACCAACGACCAGCTGGTCTCCTCCAACCTCTTGCTATTCCGGAATGGAAGTTTGATCATATCGAAATGGACTTCGTGACTGGATTTCCCAAGTCCAAGCGCGGAAATGACGCTATCTTCGTTGTCATCGACAAGCTCTCTAAAGTGGCTCATTTCCTTCCAATCAAAGAATCCATCACAGCAGCTCAGCTGGCAGAGATCCACACCTCCAGAATTGTCTCTTTGCACGGCATTCCACAATTGATTTCTTCAGATCGTGGAAGCATCTTCACCTCTAAGTTCTGGGACTCCTTCCAAAAGGCCATGGGCACAAACATTCGCTTCAGCACAGCTTTCCATCCTCAAACTAGTGGCCAAGTCGAGCGAGTCAATCAAATTCTTGAAGATATGCTCAGGGCTTGTGTCATTTCTTTTGGCATGAAATGGGAAGATTGTCTTCCATATGCTGAATTCTCCTACAACAACAGCTTCCAAGCGAGTTCGGGCAAGGCCCCATTCGAGATTCTCTATGGCAGAAAGTGCCGTACCCCTCTTAATTGGCCAGAGACTGGTGAACGCCAACTTCTTGGCAATGACTTAATCACTAAAGCTGAAGAAATGTGTAAAGTCATCCGTGATAATCTCAAAGCCGCGCAATCGCGTCAGAAGAGTTACTATGATAGTAAGCATCGCGATTTGGCTTTCGAGATCGGAGACCATGTCTACCTCCGCGTCTCTCCAATGAAAGGCACTCTCACTTCGGTATCAAAGGGAAGCTTGCCCCTAGATACGTGGGTCCTTTCAAGATCATTGGCAAAAGAGGCGACCTCGCCTATCAACTAGAGCTTCCTTCCAACTTCGCGAACGTGCACGATGTGTTCCACGTGTCACAGCTCCGCAAGTGCTTCAAGACGCCTGAGCGCACTATCAAATTCGAAGAAATTGACCTCCAAGAAGATTTGTCTTATCATGAGCACCCAGTTGCTATTCTTGAAGAAACTGAGCGCAAGACTCGCAACAAGTCAATCAAATTCCTCAAAGTGAAGTGGTCGCACCATTCCGACCGGGAAGCCACCTGGGAACGCGAGGACCATCTCCGTTCCGAATATCCGGAGTTCTTTCAGTCCTAGATCTCGGGACGAGATCCTCTCGTAGTGGTGGAGTGTTGTAACACCCCGCATGTAACTTGCCATATCTGTAAATCCGACTCTTGCCATTTCCGGCTATGTCATATGTTTTTCCCTCCGTTGTCGGGTTTTGTCTTTCGTTTTGTATTTTTGTCATGTCATGCATTTTCATATCATGTCATCATGTGCAT
>NC_057805.1:311851542-311924305 GCF_018294505.1 Triticum aestivum | reverse complement strand
CCTCGCCTCCGGCCGCCCCCGCCCTCGCCCGCCGGCCCCTCTCCTCCTCCGGCCCGAGCCGGCGAGCTCGAGCGCCCGCGCCTGGAACCTCCCCCGATCCGATCTGGTCAACGGGAAGGTTTGACCCGAACCCCCTTTTTTTTCCTAAGTCTGTGAATTCTATCAGCAAGTGCTTGTGTTCTCGATGCCGTAACTTTGTGCATCTATCGCTGATTCGCGCATATAATATGTCAAATTGTTCGTCTCGTGATGCTCTTCGTTTCGTTCAATTGCACCATGTTCATTAGAGGTCATCTTGATGCCCAAATCTTCGTTGGAAGAGGGCTAGTTGCTGTTAATCTCTGGTTCTTAGCAGAACTTGGGGATTTGTCATTTTTGTATCATTTATTCTGTGCATCTTTTGAGCATGAGCTCTACATGTGTTTTGAAGTATGCCATGCCATATTTCCAGTGGTATAGCCCATGTATTTTTGTGATCTCTATGGTGACTAGAACAAGCATGCAAAGTAGGCCCCGTAATATTTCTTATTTCAGGGACTTAGTGATTTCTCTAAGTCTTTGTCTGCTGTAATTTTGTTGCCATATAAACTTGATGCTACAGAGAGGTCCATGCATATTTTGGATATGTTCAGTAAGGATGTTTTGTAGCTATAGTTTTAATTGATCCATTCCTGCAATTGTTTGCAATTTTAGAGCACCATAGCATGACTCAATCTTGCTCTACTTTTGCTATAAAATATTTCTGACAGATTCTTAACATGACATGCGTTTTTGCCAAGCTTATTGTAGTTGATCCATACATGCTATGTATTTGTTCTTGCCATGGATAGCTTCATAAACATGCCATCTTGCTGTAGGTATGCTTGGTTTGTCATGCATTGCTCTGTAGTGAGTGCATCAAGCTCACAAAGAGGCCTACATATTAATATTTCTGCCATGCTCTGTTTTCTGCTAAGTCTGAAACCTGATAACGAACTTGCTATGTTTACATGCTTGCCATCATATCTTCTGATCCTTTTTGGCTTATGGTCAGAAAGGGACTTTTGTCATGTGCATTTAGTAGAACACTACCATGCCTTGTTTTGCTATGTTAAGTTCCTATAGCATGTTGATTTCGTGCTCTGAACATTGCTACCTGATGCTGTTTTCTGCCATGTCCAGTTTTTCACCAAGTCTGTGAACCTGTAATCTTTTGCACTTTTGCCATGCTTGTTTGAGCTTGATATGTTATGAACTAGCAGTAGCTCAGTGTTCATCTTTTGTCAAGCATCTCCTGTAGATTACTGCCATGTGCTTTGTCGCTATGTTGGGGTGCTGTAGCATTGTTACTTGTTGTATTTTAAGTGCTATCTTGCTGTTTAACGCAGATTAGTGTCATTATTGTTTTGCTTGCCATTTGCAAACCGTGCATCCGATTCCGGTGATCTTTATATCGATTTCGACCGAAATCATCTCATCTTTCCAGTGGCATGCTTGATTTTCCAAGTTACTGCCATGTTCATCATTTTCCTTCCGGAGCACGCATATACATCGCATATCATATCTTGCATATCATACATGTTTTGCATCATGTTGCTTGCGCATTTCTCGTTGTTGATTGTGGTTCCGTTTGTTTGTGTTCTTGTCTTGGGTAGAGCCGGGAGACGAGTTCGTGAACGAGGAACCCTGCAGCCGCCGTTGCTCCCCTTCAAGTCCCACGCCGTCGTTGCTGTCCCATGCTGCTGCCGCTGTTTCCCCTGTCGAACGAACAAGCACGGCGCCCCAGCGCTCGCGCCTGGGCCTCCTCTGCTTCGGCCCAGCGGCTCCCCTCCGTCGCGTGAGGCCCAGCGCCCCAAGCTGGCCTCCTCTGCCTCGGCCTTTAGGCCCAATGTGAGCAGCCCCCTCTCCTGTGCACTATTGGCCCAGCCTGCATATTCGGCCCGATAAGTTTTTTCCTGGTCTTGCGAATTTTGCCAATTATCCAGAGAACTGCAGTTTTACAGAAAAACCCTCAAACGTCATGCATATAATAACTCTTTAACAGTGCATCATATGTAAAAACTTTATATATGAAAAATGCTCAGAATTTCATCTAGTTTCATAATATGCTGCTTACATCCTTGTTTAAAATGTTTAAAATGCTTCTTGCATTTATTTTGCTAGATGCCATGCTAAATACTTTAATTCATAACTAATTAACCGTAACTCGGAATTTAATAAACTTTATATGTAAATGGGGTAGAAAAATGCCTAGTTTAACATGGTACACTTTATTTTTCTGTTTAGCAACATTAAAATTGTGCTTAGGGCAGAACAGTACCAAATCAAAATATGCACATGAGGATTTTCCGGAATTGTTGTTTGTTATTTCCGGCCTCATTTAAACTTGCCTAAATAGATAGTTTATTTATGCTTCACCCCTTGCCATGTTTAAAAACATTTAATATTGTTGGGTACATAAACGGGAGAGAACTATATAATTGATGTGGTGTTTTGCCAATATGCAACTCGTTGCATATTGAGCTCCACTTAACTTGTAGAGTTGTTTGTTGCACTTTGCCATGCCATGCCTCTTTAAATCGGACATGCATCATACTTGATTGTGCATCGTGCCATGTTTATGTGGTGGTTCTTTACTATGTTGTTTGTTTCTTTCCGGGTTGCTTCTCTCGTTAGCTTAAGTTTCGTTCCGGAGTTGTGAGGATTCGTTCGACTATGTCCGTTTGTCTTCTTCATGGACTCGTTCTTCTTCCTTGCGGGATCTCAGGCAAGATGACCCTACCCTCGAAATCACTTCTATCTTTGCTTGCTAGTTGTTCGCTCTATTGCTATGCCGCGCTACCTACCACTTGCTATATCATGCCTCCCATATTGCCATGTCAAGCCTCTAACCCACCTTTCCCAGCAAACCGTTGTTTGGCTATGTTACCGCTTTTGCTCAGCCCCTAGTATAGCGTTGCTAGTTGCAGGTGAAGATGAAGTTTGTTCCATGTTGGGACATGGATATTGTTGGGATATCACAATATCTCTTATTTTAATTAATGCATCTATATACTTGGTAAAGGGTGGAAGACACGGCCTTATGCCTGGTGTTTTGTTCCACTCTTGCCGCCCTAGTTTCCGTCATACCGGTGTTATGTTCCTTGATTTTGTGTTCCTTATGCGGTTGGGTGATTTATGGGACCCCCTTGACAGTTCGCTTTGAATAAAACTCCTCCGGCAAGGCCCAACCTTGGTTTTACCATTTGCTACCACCTATCCCCTTTTCCCTTGGGTTCTGCAGACTCAAGGGTCATCTTTATTTTAGACCCCCCGGGCCAGTGCTCCTTCGAGTGTTGGTCCGAACTGAGCTGCCTGCGGGGCCACCTTGGGGAAACTTGAGGGCTGGTTTCACTCGTAGCTAGTCTCATCCGGTGTTGCCCTGAGAACGAGATATGTGCAGCTCCTATCGGGATTTGTCGGCACATCGGGTGGCTTTGCTGGTCTTGTTTTACGATTGTCAAAATGTCTTGTAAACCGGGATTCCGAGACTGATCGGGTCTTCCCGAGAGAAGGAATATCCTTCGTTGACCGTGAGAGCTTATAATGGGCTAAGTTGGGACACCCCTGCAGGGTATTATCTTTCGAAAGCCGCGCCCGCGGTTATGTGGGCAGATGGGAATTTGTTGATATCCGGTTGTAGAGAACTTGACACTTGACTTAATTAAAAAATACATCAACCGCGTGTGTAGCCGTGATGGTCTCTTCTCGGCGGAGTCTGGGAAGTGAACATGGTTCTTGTGTTATGTTTGACGTAAGTAGGAGTTCAGGATCACTTCTTGATCATTGCTATCTTCACGACCGTTCCGTTGCTTCTCTTCTCGCTCTTATTTGCATATGTTAGCCACCATATATGCTTAGTGCTTGCTGCAGCTCCACCTCATTACCCTATCCTACCCATAAGCTTAAATAGTCTTGATCTCGCGGGTGTGAGATTGCTGAGTCCTCGTGACTCACAGATACTTCCAAAACAGTTGCAGGTGTCGAGGATACGAGTGCAGGTGACGCAACTGAGCTCAAGTGGGAGCTCGATGAAGATCTTGTTCGTTGTGTTGTTTCGTTTCCCGTTGATCAGTAGTGGAGCCCAGTTGGGACGATCGGGGATCTAGCATTTGGGGTTGTCTTCTTTTATTTTGGTTCCGTAGTCGGACCTATGTGTGTACTCTGATTGATGTATGATTTATTTATGTATTGTGTGAAGTGGCGATTGTAAGCCAACTCTTTATCCCATTCTTGTTCATTACATGGGATTGTGTGAAGATGACCCTTCTTGCGACAAAACCACAATGCGGTTATGCCTCTAAGTCGTGCCTCGACACGTGGGAGATATAGTCGCATCGTGGGTGTTACACCTGTGCTCATATATTACAAAATCATACCGAGTAGAATCTAATTTTGTTTGCCATGCAATGCTGTAGAGCTATCATATGTCTCCTATCATTTATTTTCCAGCCACCTGCTATCTGCTACTTTTACAGTGCACTAGTTCTGCACACACTTCACCCATAATCTCACTATTGTGTTTTTATGCAAGGGTATTTCAGACTCTGCTGCTATGAGATAAGCAAAAAAGAAAAGAGAGAAGTCGCTCCAGCGTTGTACGCGGATAGGCCAGACACGTTTCAGCCTTATAAATAGGTGTTGTGTCAGCAGATGGAGACAGTAAACATAGCTCTGGAGTTGATGACCTCGCTCGCAATGAACCACAATCCCAGGTGCTTGCTTTAACTTTGCGGTGTCATATGTGGTTGCATGTTCCATATGGTGTCTAGCTTGTATTCGAAAGGCCAAAGTCGGTCTTTATTACGATAAGGAAAGATATTTTTTACATGAACCACCATCCCGTGAGCACTAGAAGACAAATAGCTAGTCAGGGCACCGGCCGAGCCAGTGACAAGCCCAGCAAAGAGAGGCATCACCTGGAAGCCAACTAAAAAGCTGCGACGGTGGCGAAGCAGTCCGCCTCCCACCAGGCTCTCAGGTCCTAGATGATCATGCTCACCACTCCAGCCGGATGTCTAGCTTGTATTGCTTCCAATTTGGTTAAATTGCATCTACTTAGCTTACACATTATACCTTTGAATATGACATGCCTTTCTGTTTTTTGTACATACTAGTACATCTATGTATTAACCATGTTCTTACATCAAACTAATGTTCTTTTGTATCCCTCATCAATCACTTATGATGAGGCAGTCAGGCAAGTGGATTACTCCTCATTTAAAGAATGCAGCGTCAGCCTCCTGACATGATTCTCAAGAAACAGCAAGGCTAGATAAAGATAGTGAACGTAGCTCTGTAGTTGATTACTGCATTTCCCCTACACTAGCATCACAGGTGCTTGCTCTAACTTGGCAGCGTGATATGTGGTTGCATGTTGCATATGGTGTCTAGATTGTAATTCTTCCAATCTGGTTAAACTGCATGTGCTATTCTGCTTAGCTTATACATTATACCTGTTAATGTGACATGCCTTCCTGTATTTAGTACATAGTACATCTGTCTATTAAGCATGTCCTTACATAAAACTATTGTTTTTTTGTATCCCGCATCAATCAATATGACGAGAGACCTTTAGTATATGCAGTGCGATATTAGTTGCATCTTTCATATGATTTATAGCATGCGCTGCTTCTAATTGTTGAAATTCCATTTATGATGGGACACTTTTAACTTGGCAGAGTCATATTGGTTGCATCTTTCATGTGGTGTCTAGCTTGCATTGCTTCTTATTTGTTGGAATGGTTTCTGCTTGGTTTACACAAACAATTGTGAACATGCCATGCCGTCCTGTTTTTCGTACATATTCCATCCTGGTATCATGTGTTTGCCTTACATCAAAGTAGTGATTGTCAGTATCATGCATGAATGAGTTCTGAAGAGAGAATTTTATTGCTTTTTCTTGTCGGTTTTACTTGACAATTCAAAATCAATAAAGCGGAAGGAAGTTAGCAAGGCAGCGGATAAAGGTGCTCCTTCCAAACGGAGGGCCTCTACAGTTTCTACTCCTCCATCCCCCCAAGATGATTTCCAAGACAACACATGCATAGACACTCAACGTAGCTGTGTTTATGATGAGCATGTCTCCCCTAGTGCACCATCACCGGTGCTCCCTCTAACTTGGCACTGTTATATCTGGTTGCATGTTATGTGTGATGTCTAGCTTGTATTGCTTCTAATTTTGTTGAATTCCATCTGCTTACTTTACACATTATACTTGAATAAGACACGTGTTCCTGTTTCTAGAACATACAATATTTGTCTATCACACCATGTTCTTACATCAAATTACTACTATTGTGTAACCTGCAACAATCACTTATCATAAGACACGTTTGACTTCGGAGTGTGATATAGGTTACATCTTGCATTCTTTTCTAGCTTGTACTACTAATTTGTTGAAATGGCACTTATGATGAGACAGTTTTAACTTGGTAGAGTGATATTCGTTGCATCTTTCATATGGTGTCTAGCCTTCATTGCTTCTAATTTGTTGAAATGCCTTCTCCTTAGTTTACACATCATAAGCTGTGAATATGCAATGCTGTGAATATGCAATGTCACTAATGACGAGAGACCTTTAACTTGATAGTGTGATGTTGTTTGCATCTTGCATATGATTTATTTCTTGTACTGCTTCACATTTGTTTAAACGGTATTTATGATGAGACACTGTTAACTTGGCAGAGCGATATTTGTAGCATCTTTCATATGGTGTCTGCCTTCCAGTGCATTGCTTCTAATTTAGTGAAATATCTTCTGCTTAGTTTACACATCATAGTTCTGGTTATCTCATGCCGTCCTGTTTTTCTTACATATTACATCCTCCTATCATGTGGTTGTCTAACATCAAAGTTCAGTTCGTTTGTATCACGCATCAATTTGTTCTAAAGAACTAAATTGTTATTCGTATTTCTTGTCGGCTTGACTTAACATGGCACGGAGAAAGAGGAAGCAAGACAGAACAACGGGGAAAGGGAAGCGGAAGAACCCTGCAGATTCTGTTGGTACTGATGGTGCAATAGAAGGTCAAAGTCCAGCGGAAAATTCTACCGACAGGGTATCCCGTGCTAAACGAGCTGCAGAACAAGCCAAACAGAAACAAATAGCTGCCACCAAACAAGCAGATACAACCCTTGTTGCTGCAACACCTTCCACAGTACCACTAGCTACACGATTTACTCGTTGATCAACTCAGCTAACAGCACGTTCCCAAGCTCCCTTGCCACCTGACACTACTTCTGAAGCACTCTTGACACAAGATGAGTTGGCAAGATCAGATGAAATTTGTGAGCTTCAACAACAAGAAGGTAGTTGCTGGAGTCAAGTTACAGTTGCATGCTTCTTTATATGTAGTCTCACAGTTTGATGTACACTAACACTTCCTATGTTTGTTGTTGGACTAGCACCTAGGTGAAAGAGGAAACAAACATCAGGGATACTGCTCGATAGGTTAACTAAATCTAGAGGAGGAAGAATGGAGATCCATTTTGAGGCAGGTTTAAGAAGGCCACGTGATGCTACAGAGTCAGCCAAGTTAGTATCAGAGGCATCGGTTGCTGTTAGGTGTCATGTACGTATCCTCTCAACATGGATTCAGTACAGGAATGACAAAGACAAAACCCAGTTCAACACCTTCCTCGACCATTTATCTGTAACTATGGTTATGTATGGAAACTAGTAATATCGTCTTGCTCTGTCCAATACTTTCTAGGTTGCTGATAATGAGGCTCCCATAATTTTCAACAAATGAGGTTCAAGTTGGATAGCCAAGATGATGCAACCAGACAAGCTTGCACCCATGTTTTCAAGTCTGCTCTGCGACAGTATCGGTATAACTTGAGGAAAACTCACTTTGAAGGCAAGGCTAACAGTGAACTTGCCCAAACATCTCCAGTGGAAAATATATCGGATGAAGACTGGAGAGGCCTCATTAAACACTGGTCCGATCCGAAGTACCAGATACATTATATATATGTGATCAGATCACATGTTGACGTCCTATTTATGCATGTGCCACACAAATCTATCTTCTTGTAGGTGAACTATTCAAAGAACAAGGCCAACCGTATGAAAGTGAAATTCCAACAGACGACAGGATCTCGTAGCTATATTGCACACTGCGAGGCTCTTGTAATTAGCTGCTGTTTCACTCTTTTTGCTGTACCATATTATCAGATCTATATTGACTTGTTCCAAATGCAGAGGAAAGCCCGCAAGGACCAAAAAGTACCTGAACCAAATGTTGTGGAAATCTTCAAGGACTGTCACACCAGCAAGAAGAAGGGCATGACTACACCAGTCAAAGCCGCTGTTGTAAGTCCTTAATCCTCATGCCTTTTGAAAGTGCGTTATATCGCCTAGAGGGGGGGTGAATAGGCGATTTTTATGAATTCTTCACTGAGGAATTTGTGGGTGAGGAAATTCCTTAGCGAAGAACTACTTGCAGCGGAGTAAGTACTCAAAAGTATGCATAGCAGAACACAAGCATGGTCATCATGATGAAATGAAGACAAGCACAGAGTACAAAAAGCGTAAACACAGGATAACACAGGATGAAGACAAACAGACTGAAGAAATTGAACTGAGGAAATTGAGAAAGTCTTCAGTCAAAGTCTTCAAACACAGATATGAACAAGCATACAACACAATGATGAGGAAATGAAAGAGTTGAGGAAATAGAACCAGTAAGCTTGGTGAAAACAATGATTTGGTAGACCACTTCCAACTGCTGTCTCAGTTGTACGTCTGGTTGGAGCGGCTAGGTATTTAAACCTGAGGACACACAGTCCCGGACACACAGTCCTCACCGTATTCTGCTTGAACTAAGGTCACACAGACCTCGTCCAATCACTCGTAGTAAGTCTTCAGGTGACTTCCAAACCTTCACAAACTCGGTCACTCGGCGATCCACAATTTCCTCTTGGATGCTCTAGACCATGACGCCTAACCGTCTGGAAGAAGCACAGTCTTCAAAGGTAACAAGCGTCGGATCCATGCAGGATCAATCTCTTCAGTGATGCTCAATCACTTTGGGTTTGTAGGTGTTTGGTTTTGGGTTTTCCTCACTTGATGAATTTCGCTCAAAGTCCTCGGAGGATGGGATGCTCTCAATTGACAAGTGTCAGTTTCTCTTGGAGCAGCCAACCAGCTAGTGGTTGTAGGGGGCGGCTATTTATAGCCTAGGGAGCAGCCCGTCATGATAAGACATAAATGCCCTTCAATGATATGACCGTTAGGTGGGTAGATATTTTGGGACAGCTGGCGCATAGCACAACAACGGTCGAAAATTTGAGTATCAAATTCCTCAGGGCTATCATGTTCCTCACTGTGTAGGCAATCCGCACTGGCGAATTCCTAACTCCTCAGTCAGAACAAATTCCTCAGAGACCAGAAGAACTTCGTCTCTGTCACTGAAGAATATGACTGAACTGTATGAGTTTTCCAATGGCTTCACTCGAAGGGATTGGTAGGTGTAGGATTTTGAGTTGAGCATCACATGGAAATTTTTCCTTAGTATTTCCTCGACCCCTTTAACAGTACGGTGTTTCCTATGACTCAAGAAAGAGAAAATGAAACTACGAAAACAAAAGTCTTCACACTTCATGTTCCTCAAATGAATACCAAGTCTTCAAGGTCACACCAATTTCTTCACTTTCAAAGTTTTCAGAAATCCAAAGTCTTCAGTCGAAGAACTTCATTTTTAGGGGTCGACTTTCACTGTAAATATCAAACTCCTCATAGACTTATAGACCTGTGTACACTCATAAACACATTAGTCCCTTAACCTATAAGTCTTCAATACAGCAAAATCACTAAGGGGCACTAGATGGACTTACAATCTCCCCCTTTTTTGTGATTGATGACAAAATAGGTTAAGTTTTCAACGGGGATAAACACATGAAGTGTAAATACTGATATTGAGGAGTTTGATTGCAAGATATAGAAGAACTCCCCCCTAAAGATGTGCATAGTAAGGAATTTTCTTTTGAAGCAATTCACACTTGAAGAGTTGAATCATGGAGATCTCCCCCTATATCTTGTAATTCATACACGCATTTGACATAATATATGAAGAATTTGAAATGCATGATGAAATATGGTGACTGATGTAATTTAGCATGCGTGCAATAACATTAACAAGGAATAAGCATGCAGAAGAAACAAGAAAAGTATGAGGCCACCATAGAGTTTAAGTGTACAACTTGATCCAACAAAGTCATCAGAAGAACGAGAGTTGTAACTTTAGAAAAAATGCCCATATAAAATAGACCCGCTTGAAGACTAACTCAAATTTCTCCCCCTTCGTCATCAAATGACCAAAAGGGTCGAAAATGAGGACTAACGCCCCTGAAGAATATCAAGGTGATGAAGGAGCGTCAGCGTTGTTGGGGTCGTTTGTTGATGTAGGGCCTGCCGCAGTGTCGTCCAAATCTTCATGTTCATCAGTGTCACGCGATGAAGAGTAGGAGCTGGCCACCAAGGAAGGAACCTTGACCTTCTTGTACTTCTTCGGAGGAGGTGCAACCCAGTCAAGATCTTCCTTGAGACCCATTTTCTTTAGATCTTCTTCACCATATATGTGCGACAGAACAGCCCAGGTGCGGTTGAGGGTTTCATGAAGGTAGTAATGGTTTTTCTTCACTGCATTATGGGTAGCAGTCATGTTGTGAAGAATTGAACCAAACTGACGCTTGACCCATTTATGATTGCGATCAACCTTCTGGTGAAGACTGAGGAGAAGCTCACGGTCAGTCATCACCCTGGGTGCTGTGCCTTGAGGATTTTGCTTGGGTGCATTGGCGACAGAGTCATGGGTGGCAGAGTCATCATTGGTGGAGTAGGATGCAGCCTTGCGAAATTGACCATCCAATGGACGAATGCCTTCATCAATTATAGCAGTAGCCTTGCCCTTTTCATCAGCTGAGGAAAATGTCCTTTTGAGGACTTCAATCGAGGGCAAGTAGCTGCAATGGTTCAGTGTATCAGCTTTGTAGTTGTGAAGACCTTGTTCTGATGAATCTCATAATCCACGGTGCATAAGGCTTCAACTCAAATGGTGACATTGCGACATTGGCCAGAGTCCTCATGAAGAAATCATGGAAGTTGACGGGAACGCCATGAATGATATTGAAAAGCAGATTCTTCATGATGCCAACGACTTCTTCGTCATTCGAGTCGTGGCCCTTGATAGGACTCAATGTCTTCGTCAGAATGCGATAGATAGTCCGAGGCACATACAGCAATTCCTTCACAAGGAATTTTGTTCTTGGGGCCTGACCTGGCTTCAAAGGCTTCATCAGCACTTGTATATAGTGATCGGTAAGCTCAAGTTCATTGTAGACGCAACAAGCACCTTCAAGGGGCGGACTGAGAGGCAAAGCATGAAGCAATTCAGTAGCTGGTGCTTTGTAGTGAGTGTTTTCAGACATCCAGTCCAGCACCCATGAATTAACGTCTTCAGAGTTGCCGGTGATGTGCAGAGTTGCATAAAATTGAAGAATTAGCTCTTCATTCCAATCACATATGTCAGTGCAGAAATTTAATAGTCCAGCGTCGTAGAGAACACCGAGGACTGGCCCGAAGCATGGAAGACATTCCATATCCACATGAGGAATGTGCTCATGATCAAAGACTTTGTCTTTGTTGAACAGCACTGAGGAATAGAAATTTGCCTGGCTGGCAGTCCAGAAACGCCTCTTCCTGATGTGAGCAGAGTCATAAGGGTTGTAATCAGTGAAGAATACGTGCTTGCCAAAGAAATCATCAGCCTTGAATTTTTGCTTCCTTGAGAATGGATCCTTTGGCTTGGGCAGTGGAGTGTCAGTCAGTTGCATGATGACCGCAGGAATCGCAATCTCAGGTTCTTCAGGCTGAGGAATTTCTGGTTCCTCTTCAGTGGCAGCCTGGTTCTGCAATTCTTCATTTTCATTTTCTTCAGCACTAGCGGCTGGAATGTCTTCATGAGCTTCATCAGATCCCATTTGAACTGTAGTGGCTAGGGACTGAGGAATTTGCTGCAGTGGAGTGAAGAGTGGAGAATTGGGGTGCTGACTTTCCCAAAAGTCATCATTCATCACTGGTGTGGTACAACCAATGTCCACATCTTCTTCTTCCATTTCTTTAACGCCAGCCTCTTCAGCAGTAAACTGAGGCATAGGCGAGGAAACTGTGGGGGTTGAAGGGATTTTATCCACTTCAATTTCTTCATCCATCTGCTCTGACGTAGCAGCAGAAGGATTTTCTTCATCAGATCCGCTAGGGATCACATATTCTTCATCAAAAGGGATGTTTTCCTTTGATGGCATGGAGGAAACTGGAACAACATCAATTGGATGAGCAAATGAGCTTGTCAATTTCTTCATCTTCTTCGGTGCTGAAGAATCTGAAGGAGTTGATGCTTTCCTTTTCTTCACTGCTGCACGCTCTGCAGCCTTCGTCTTCTTCACATCTGATGCAGATGGAAGGATTGGAGTTGGGGTAGGCGCAGAAGGAGCAGAGGAATGTGGTTGATTTTCTTCAGGCACAACTGATGCAGTTGCCCTGACCTCTTCATTTTCTTCAGGCGCACCACTAGTGGGTGCCCTGGCAATTTCTTCAGCGGCTAGAATGCAGTCATCAGCCCTGGAACTCACATTTTCTTCAGCAGCCTGATTGTCATCAACGATGATGGCATGTTCTTCAGTTGGCTGAGCAGAGGCTTCAGCCTGAGGAATTTCTTGTTGCGATGGGGCTGCAACATTTGAGGTGAACATCTTAGTCTGTTTGACAAACCTGACCTTGGCTCCTTTCCAATCAGCATAGTAAGCGTTGAAATCATCGCTGAGGACTTCGATTTCAGACTGGATCTTTACAAGTTCATCAGTTGTCATAGAGACAACGTTGTTCTTCGGGATTTTTACCTTCCTGTACTGTGCTTTCTTGAGCTGTCTAGCCTTCTCAA
Source organism: Triticum aestivum (assembly GCF_018294505.1). Taxonomy (NCBI): domain Eukaryota; kingdom Viridiplantae; phylum Streptophyta; class Magnoliopsida; order Poales; family Poaceae; genus Triticum; species Triticum aestivum. The sequence continues at coordinate 311,911,344 of NC_057805.1, read as the reverse complement.
ATTTCCATTTTTCTTCTTGGATGAAGGCAGTCAGCATATGACTTTGACCAGGAGTCAGCTTGAAGTCAGGCATAGGAGTGTTTGGGTCCTTGTGCCAGAGGTCAATGTAGTCGAGGATCAACTTTGTATCCAAAAGCAGTGGCACATTTGTGCCCTTGGCTCTAGCAGCCCTGACTTGCCTATCTCTGATGATTTTAGCAAGTTCTTCATCATCAGCTTCGTCTTCTTCAGACGGTACTTGGAAGGCAACCTGCTTCTTATGAGGACTTGGGCGAGAGCCTCGTCCAGTAGTGGTCTTTGTCTTCAGCAGAGATGGTCCTGTTGAAGAATTTGGTGCAGCTGAGGAACTAGCTGAAGCTCCTGAGGCAATGGAGATGCCTGTAGTCCTTTGGCACGTGGCGAGATGCACAGGTGCTGAGGATTTGGGCGGAGCAACTGAGGACTTTGGAGGAGCAGGAGCGGCTTGAGGAATTGGCCGTGAGGGCTTAGCTGAGGAAATTGGCCGTGAGGGCATTGAAGAAGAGGCACTTGGCTTAAGCGCAGGCTTCTTTGCCATGGATTTCTTCGGCCTTACAGAGGCCTCAGCAGCAGCAGCAGTAGAGTCTTTGTTGAATTTCTTCACTGCGTCTTTTGCCTGTTTGGCCAACTGGGCCTGGCGCTTGGCCCATTCTTTAGGAAAATCCTCACCGCGCTTGATGCTAGTGGGATCTGCCTCTTGGCCAGGTGCCAATGGTGGTCTTGAGCATGGAGGAGTAACAGCGAATTTCTTCATGTATTTTGGAGTCACATACCTGTACTCCCTCAACTCTTTTACCCATCTCCTTTCTATCCTCTGAATGCGCACCTTGCGCTGATTTTTATCTTCCTCAGGGGGTGTGCAGTACCCAGCATAAATGTCCTCAGGGATTTCAAAGGCTGTATTCATTTCAGGCCTCTTTCCTCCTTTCTGTGGCTTCTTTCCATCAGCCATTTTCTTCGGTTGAGGAATTTGAACAATTGAACTTTCTGAAGAAGTATGCAACTTTTCTTCGAGGAACGCTGCAAATGAGTTAAGTTGATGAGAACCTAGTGATTCAGCAGCGGACATGAGTACCTGTGAACAGAGTATAGTTGCGAGGAATTTGGAGAGGTCATATGTGTTCTCAGAAGGTTTTTCAAAAAGAATAAGTTTGAGGAATTTGACCAGTTGAGTCTTGAAGAATTTCACTAAGCGTTCTTTGTCTTAGGTTCCAGAGTTGTATAGATCGAAGATCCACACAATTGAGGAATCTTGAAGAAAAATGATGCTTAGGGAAACGAATCAAGAATAGATGAGATGTGAGGTGTTTATTGTGTGAAAAATTTGAAGAATAAACACCTTTGAAGATTTTGTAGAAGTCATTTGAATCAAAGAGGGCAGTAAAAGTAACTTTTAATTACCCTAGATGAAGAACACGACGAACTGTGAGGTGGAGAAGTGAAGTTTGTCTGTGCAGATCTTCCATGCCCTAACTCGGCGGAGGAAGACGGCTACGGCGGCGGCGGAGTGAAGATTTCCGCGGCCGGCGCGAGTACGGCGGCAACGAGGTCGAGGCAGTGAAGCTCTTCCTCACCAGCGATGATGAAGTAGCGGCGGTGCTAGGGTTTGAGAAGCTTGAGCTGGAGAGAGGTCGAGCGGAGTAAAAGAAGTGAGGAAGGGGAGAGGGGGTATTTATAGCCACGGTGAAAAACTGTTCGCCCGAAGAAATTGGACGAACATGCCCCTGACCCTTCTCATTCGCTTGACATGTGTCACCCACGTATTGAGAAGTGGAGATCGTGTTAGATCGTGGGTGAATAGATAAGTATATCGTGGGATGCGGAATGATTTGAGCGGCAAAGCCGAAAATTTGGATAAGATAAGTTAAAAGTTCTGTTCGCAAATTCTTCAGCTGACAAGGACACAGTGAAGATTTTGAATGAGTTTCAAATAGAACGCACATGAAGAATTTGTGAATAGATTGGGTTGAGTATAGCAGAGAGGGGGAAGGGTCCGATCACATTCACTTAGCAGAAAAACCAACTTGAAGAATTAGCCATAAGTGAATGCTGTAGAGGACATAAACTCATATATATATATATATAGCCAATGAAGAAAAACAACAAAAACAGTGAAGACAATGCAAAGTTGAAGAAAATGAACAACTAAGGAATTTCAAAAACTGAGGAAAAACTCAAATTGAAGATTTTCAACTTTTGTGGTGGTGTGACCCACCGTATAAGAATGATGATTTCAGACACCGCGTACAATTGTCGTAGGGTTCTGAGAATCAAATTCTTCATTAATTTCTTCACACTTAGAGTGTTATTCTTCATTGATTGAAGAAAAACGATTCTTCATGTGTTGCACATCTAAGTCATCAATTTTGCATAAGTGTTAGGATGAGTGTCCTTTTCAAAGAACATTCAAAGATTCTAGGATATTTAGCTCACACCGCAACTTGCTAAATCTCTTCTCATCCAAGGGCTTTGTGAAGATATCGGCTAGCTGTTCTTCAGTCTTCACGTGCTCAATAGAAATGTCGCCCTTCAACACATGATCGCAAAGAAAATGATGACGGATCTGAATGTGCTTTGTCTTCGAGTGCTGAACTGGGTTGTGAGCAATCTTGATGGCACTCTCATTGTCACAGAAGAGAGGCACATTCTTCACATTGACGCCGTAGTCCTTGAGAGTTTGCCTCATCCACAGCAAGAACCAGCAGCAATGTACTCAGCTTCAGCAGTAGACAGTGATACGCAGTTCTGTTTCTTCGAGGACCAACAAACCAAAGATCGTCCGAGGAAATGACATGTACCAGATGTTGACTTGCGGTCCACACGATCACCAGCATAGTCAGAGTCAGAATATCCAATGAGATCAAAAGCCGAGCCCTTGGGGTACCACAATCCTAGTGTTGGTGTGTGAGTTCGATATCGAAGAATATGTTTCACAGCCTTATGGTGTGATTCCTTCGTGTAGCTTGAAATCGGGCACACATGCAAACACTAAGCATAATATCTGGCCTAGATGCACATAAATACAATAAAGAACCAATCATGGAGCGGTATACCTTTTGATCGAAGTCAATACCATTTTCATCAGTGCATAGATGGCCATTTGTGGGCATAGGAATTTGGACGCCTTTGCAATCTTGCATGCCGAATTTCCTCAGTACATCCTTGAGGTATTTCTCCTAAGATATGAATATGCCATTGAGCTGTTGATGAATTTGAAGACCTAAGAAGAATTTCAACTCTCCCATCATAGACATTTGATATTCTTCACTCATCATATAGGCAAATTCATCACTATAACGTTGGTCAGTACAGCCAAAGATGATATCATCAACATATATTTGGCACACACAAAATTCATCATCATATGATTTAGTGAAAAGAGTAGGGTTGAGTGAACCGGGTTTGAAGCCTTTCTTCATGAGGAATTCCTTCAAAGTATCATACCACGCCCGAGGGGCTTGCTTGAGGCCATAGAGGGCCTTATTTAGTCTGAAGACTTTGTTAGGATGCTTAGGATCTTCAAAACCTGGGGGTTGAGCAACATATACTTCTTCCTCAAGCTTACCATTGAGGAATGCACTTTTCACATCCATTTGATATAAAGTGATATCATGATGGTTAGCATAAGCAAGTAATATGCGAATAGCTTCAAGTCTAGCAACAGGTGCAAAATTTTCATCGAAATCAAATCCTTCAACCTGTGTGTAGCCTTGAGCTACTAGCCATGCCTTATTCGTCACCACAAGGCCATTTTCATCTTGCTTGTTGCGGTAGATCCACTTTGTGCCAATGATATTGTGTTTGCGAGGATCTGGACGATTGACCAGTTCCCAAACGTTGTTGAGCTCAAACTGATGTAATTCTTCTTGCATGGCCTGAATCCACTCAGGCTCCAGAAATGCTTCATCTGCCTTAGTGGGCTTTGTGATAGAGACAAAAGCATAGTGCCCACAAAAGTTAGATAAATGTGAAGCTTTTGAGCGTGTGAGAGGACCTGGTGCTTCAATGTCATCGATGATCTTGTCAACTTGCACTTCTTTTGCAACGCGAGGATGAGTAGGTTGTCGTCGAGGAATTTGATTAGTATTTTCTTCAGCATTTTCTTCAGGTGCATTAGCTCGACATTCTTCACGTTCTGGAATGAATTCTTCAGCAGATTCTTCGGTAGGAATGACATCCTCAGTAGCCTTGAACTTGATAGTTTCCTCAGGTGCTGGTTCATCTATCACAGAGGGTAGGTGCTCTCTTTGCGAGATTAGTTTCATTGAACCGCACATCTACAGTTTTCAACAACCTTGTGAAGAGCGTTGTTGAAGACTCTGTAGGTGTGCGAGTCCTTTCCATAACCAAGCATAAAACCTTCATGTGCTTTCGGTGCAAATTTAGCATTGTGATGAGGATCTCTAATCCAACATTTAGCACCGAAGACTTTGAAATAACTCACATTGCCTTTCTTGTCAGTGAGGAGTTCATAGGCAGTCTTCTTGAAGAATTTGTGAAGATATACCCTGTTGATGATGTGGCACGCAGTATAAATTGCCTCAATCCAGAAGTGTGTACCCATCAAGCATAGTGCGAGCCATCTCAACAAGAGTCATGTTCTTGCGCTCCACGACGCCATTCTGCTGAGGAGTGTATGGAGCAGATAACTCATGAGTAATACCAAGTTCATCAAGATAGTCATCAAGACCAGAATTCTTGAACTCAGTTCCATTGTCACTTTTGATGTGCTTGATCTTCACACCAAAGTTGGTTGAAGCCCTCGAGAAAAATTGTTTGAAGACTTCCTGCACTAATGTTTGTAAGTAACAATGCGTACCCATGTGTAACGAGAGTAATCATCAACAATAACAAGGCCATAGAGAGATGCGTCATTTGTGACAGCTGAGTAATGGTTAGGACCAAAGAGGTCCATGTGAAGCAATTCGAATGGTCGAGTAGTGGTCATGATAGTCTTCGCTGGATGCTTAGCCTTGGTCATCTTTCCAGCTTCACAAGCTCCACACAGGTGATCCTTGAGGAATTTGACATTCTCAATGCCAATGACATGCTTCTTCTTCGCAAGCGTGTGCAAATTACTCATGCCTGCATGACCAAGTCATCGATGCCATAGCCAACCTTCTGAAGCTTTTGCGAGTAGGCACACGGCTGGTTGCGGTCCTGTAGAGAAATCAACAATATATAAGTCTCCTCTCCTAAAGCCTTCGAAGACTTTGGAATTGTCAGCTTCCATAACCACAACACAACGATACTTGCCAAAGACAACTACCATATCAAGATCACAAAGCATTGAGACAGACATAAGATTGTATCCTAAGGACTCGACAAGCATGACTTTGTCCATGTGTCGATCCTTTGTGATCGCAACCTTACCTAGACCCAATACCTGACTTTTGCCTTTGTCAGCGAAGATGATATGCTTCAGATGCGATGGTGATAAGGGAGCATCCATCAATAGATTCTTGTCACCAGTCATGTGATTTGTACATCCACTATCGAGAACCCACTCAGTGGCTTTGGGTTGATCATCCTGCAGATGAATTAGTGCAGCTTACGAACTTCATATACTTCATCAGTGAAGAATATGACATCACAATTCATCAGACCAATTTCATCAAGCAATGCAACAGTTAAGACAGTATGAGGACATGAGAAATGAAAGTTCATTTCTTCATGATTAGCCTGCGTCCTTTCAGGCACTCTTCAGGTCTCCAGCAAATTCTTCAGACGTTAAAGTACGTCTGGAGACCTGACCCTGCATAAAATATTAGTTCTTTTTCTTCACCACCCACATCTGAAGGGGTGGCAAAGAGTTCATCACTCTGTGAGCTCCATACGAGAAAGGTGGCATAGAAGCCAATCCATTTCGTTTCACATAAGAGAAGTTAGGGTAAGCATATGAATAAACAGAGAAATTCTTCGAGGACTTATCAACATAATGATTAGAAGAATAATGCTCATATTCATAGCCCTTGGCTCTTCCCCGCGAAACAGAGTTGTTAGCACGATGATGTTCATATGAGGACTTTGATCCTTTTGAGGAATTTGATCCATGTGAGGAATTTGGTCTGTATGAGAACTTGGATCCATATGAAGAATTTGATCTGGGGTTCCTATTATTCATAGGTGGTGTCATGAGGACATTCACCTGAAGACTTTCAAGGCACTTTTTGGGAACCCAGATTTTCTTCATAGGGGAACCGTTCCTGCAGTTAGTGCCAACATATCTAGCAAATACTTCACCATTCTGATTTTTAAACAGATTATAGCTGGAGTCAAATGACTCATCAGAAGAATGAGAAGATTCACATGTAAAGCCAGATAAATTAGATGGATCAACTGGAGGTCCCTTTGCAGCAACCCATGAGGTTTTGGGGTACTGCTCAGGCTTCCAATATGTACCATCAGCATTGAGTTTCCTCTCAAAGGCAATACCCTCTTTCCTAGGGTTCCTGCTGAGGATTTGCTTTTTAAGCACATCACAAAGAGTCTGATGCCCTTTGAGGCTTTTGTACATGCCTGTCATGTACAATTCCTTCAGCCCTGCATCGTCAGTGATACTAGCAATGTCCTCAGATGAGGAATTAGTGATAGCAGAGACAGTTGAAGAATTTGTAGCATTAGAAGCATTTGAACATTCAGGTGAAGAATTAGCAGATTCACGTTCAATGCATTTCAAACATGGAGGAACAAATTCTTCCTGAGCAGCACTGATTTGTTGAGCAAGTAATGAATCGCACTCCTTCTGAAGATCTTCATAACTCACTCTTAGCTTTTCAAGATCTTGCTTTCTTTGAAGAAATTCATAAGAAAGTTTCTCATGATCAGACAAGAGAGTGTTATGATGAACTTGAAGGGTGTCATACTTAGTATGAAGTCTTTGAAGACTTTCAGCCAAAGCTTTTGACTGATCCATTTCTTCACCCAACATATCATCACTCTTACTAAGCATGTTATGAACCTTTTCCAAAGCTCTTTGTTGTTTAGTGGCAAGGGAAGCAAGTTTGACATAACTGGGTCCAAATTCATCATCAGATTCATCATCACTGGATTCAGACAGATAGCATTCAGTTACCTTTTCACCATCTGCCATAAGGCATGGTGAGGAGGATGATGACTCTGGTTCAAATGTCATCGTTTTGAGTGATTCCTTGAAATCCTCAAACCAGGGACCATGACAAGTTCGATGACCTTCATAGACGTCAGAGATGCGGTCCCAGATAAGCTTCGCATTGCAAAGATGCATAATGCGTCTGAATTCATCTCTCGATAGGCAGGAACAGATGAATCCTTCGCCATGATGTCAAGTCGAGTGTACTTGCGAATAACATCAGCGTCCGCCATCTTGCATAGATCAGTAAGACCAATCTCAGTGACGGTCCATAGCTTTCTGTTCATCGCCATGAGGCGCTTCCCCATCATGGCCTTCCACTTGGGATAATCATGACCGTCAAAGATGGGGCATGTCACTTTCTTCATACCTGCGGTCGACATAACTAAAACTCCAGGCGGTTAAACCAAAATCACACAGAACAAGGGAGTACCTTGCTCTGATACCAATTGAAAGTGCGTTATATCGACTAGAGTGGGGTGAATAGGCGATTTTTATGAATTCTTCACTGAGGAATTTGTGGGTGAGAAAATTCCTTAGCGAAGAACTACTTGCAGCGGAATAAGTACTCAAAAGTATGCATAGCAGAACACAAGCATGGTCATCATGATGAAATGAAGACAAGCACGGAGTACAGAAAGCGTAAACACAGGATGAAGACAAACAGACTGAAGAAATTGAACTGAGGAAATTGCGAAAGTCTTCAGTCAAAGTCTTCAAACACAGATATGAACAAGCATACAACACAGTGATGAGGAAATGAAAGTGTTGAGGAAATAGAACTAGTAAGCTTGGTGAAAACAATGATTTGGTAGACCAGTTCCAACTGCTGTCTCAGTTGTACGTCTAGTTGGAGCGGCTAGGTATTTAAACCTAAGGACACACAGTCCCGGACACACAGTCCTCACCGTATTCTCCTTGAACTAAGGTCACACAGACCTCGTCCAATCACTCGTGGTAAGTCTTCAGGTGACTTCCAAACCTTCACAAACTCGGTCACTCGGCGATCCACAATTTCCTCTTGGATGCTCTAGACCATGACGCCTAACCGTCTGGAAGAAGCACAGTCTTCAAAGGTAACAAGCGTCGGATCCATGCAGGATCAATCTCTTCAGTGATGCTCAATCACTTTGGGTTTGTAGGTGTTTGGTTTTGGGTTTTCCTCACTTGATGAATTTCGCTCAAAGTCCTCGGAGGATGGGATGCTCTCAATTGACAAGTGTCAGTTTCTCTTGGAGCAGCCAACCAGCTAGTGGTTGTAGGGGGCGGCTATTTATAGCCTAGGGAGTAGCCCGTCATGATAAGACATAAATGCCCTTCAATGATATGACCGTTAGGTGGGTAGATATTTTGGGACAGTTGGCGCATAGCACAGCAATGGTCGGAAATTTGAGTATCAAATTCCTCAGGGCTATCATGTTCCTCACTGTGTAGGCAATCAGCACTGGCGAATTCCTAACTCCTTAGTCAGAACAAATTCCTCAGAGACCAGAAGAACTTTGTCTCTGTCACTAAAGAATATGACTGAACTGTATGAGATTTCCAATGGCTTCACTCGAAGGGATTGGTAGGTGTAGGATTTTGAGTTGAGCATCACATGGAAATTTTTCCTTAGTATTTCCTCGACCACCTTTAACAGTACGGTGTTTCCTATGACTCAAGAAAGAGAAAATGAAACTAAGAAAACAAAAGTCTTCACGCTTCATGTTCCTCAAATGAATACCAAGTCTTCAAGGTCACACCAATTTCTTCACTTTCAAAGTCTTCAGAATGTCTTCAGAAATCCAAAGTCTTCATTCGAAGAACTTCATTTTTAGGGGTTGACTTCCACTGTAAATATCAAACTCCTCATAGACTTATAGACCTGTGTACATTCATAAACACATTAGTCTCTTAACCTATAAGTCTTCAATACACCAAAATCACTAAGGGGCACTAGATGCACTTACACCTTTTAACTACTACTTACTCTGACTTGTGCCTTGAACTGCATGGTTTGCAGCCAATGTCTATTACTCTTTTTAATTTTATACACAATTTTCTTAGCGTATCATTGCACCTTAAAAGGTTTAAAAGAGAGGAGTGATGTTCCTTTGATCTTGACCTGTAATCTAGTTCCATGCTGGACTTTCCCACACAACGTTACAATTGCCTGTTTGTCTGTTCTCAGTTGTTTTGTTATATGAATGATGTCATACTATGCTTACCGTATTATAAAATTCGTCTCTTTATCCTTAGCCCTCAATACAATGTGAAGAAATAGACAATACATTAACGATGGTACATGGTCATATGTTTGGAACCTGGTTTTATTATGTACTTTGCAATAAAATACAACTATTATTTTACATGGGTTCACCAGAATAAGTTCTGTATATAGACCAAAGCTATTTTGTTTGGTTTTGCTGCCTCCTTAATATCTTCTGTTTTGATACTACTAATGTAAAACCTCAAGTTTTCAGCGAGCTATGGAAGAAATGGTGGAACCGCCACCTTCTGAAGGTGGCGAGGCAACTATAACCGCAATGTCAGCTCTTGCTGCAGTGGGTCAGTACCTGTCCACTAGCAGTGCCAAAAGCACGTTCCTGCGTAATACTAGCTTGGTTGTTAAGGCAATCTCATCCAAACTGCCTCATGATCAAGATATGCAAGCTCAAAACAATGTTGTATCTGCGCTCCAGACACAAGTCCATTCCCTAACAGAGACCCTTTGTGAAACATGGAGAGACATTGTTCGATGTTGTCAAGATATGCATGGTTTTGAAACCAGACAATCAGACATTTGCTATGTTGTTCAGGAGCCTAGGAGAACTGAAGGCGAAGGTTATGGTGCTCCATCGGACAATACAACATGAAAACGTAACAGTCAGGTCAAATGAACTGAGCTTCTGGACTTCTGGTGGTGCATTTATCTGCTAGACTGTTAACTTTTATGCCAACCTTCCTTTTGTATAGTGTTGGGTGTTCCCTGTATTTGCACTGGTGGCGAACTTTGATGCCCAGTGAATGTAATATGCGTAATAGCCGTGATAGCCTAGCGTAAGTTGCTTGCTTATTTATTTCCTTATTGTCTTGTTTATTTGTTTTCTTGTAGTCAGTGCAGTTCTTCTGCGGTTTGCTAGTGGCCGCAATAACCTATTTTTTTAAACTAGGCCACATTAACCATGGGCTACATATTTACTCTAGTTAACATGGGCCTTCTACGGGCCATAGAAACAATGGGCCTTCTAAGGGCCGTAGAAACAATGTGCCTTCTACAGGGCGTAGAAACAATGGGCCTTATACGGGCCGTAGACACAATGGGCCTTCTACGGGACATATCATCAATGGGCCTTCTATGGGCCGTATGATCGGTTGGCCAAACATGGGCCAATAACAGACCACATTATAGCCGTAAATGGGCTAGAGTCTAAATCGTCCATTCATGGGCCGACCATAACGGGCCGTCGTTAATCGGCCATATTTGATGACGCTATGAAAACGGCCCAACGTATTAATGGGCCATTATGGGCCAGTTTTACCACGGGCCGTTAATGGGCCAAAGTTACTAAGGGCCTCATATGGGCCAAAAGACGTCATGAGCCATACATGGCCCGGAAGTTAAAATGGGCTGGAATTATATTGGACGACCCAGATGACGCTACCAGGCCTAATTCGGATAGGCCGTAAACGGGCCCTGGGTTAGCGGGCTGTAAATGGGCTATATGCGAACATGCCATTAACAGGCTTGCCGTGGGCCGGCCCGCCACCTTTTGACCAAGTCAAACAGGCCGGCCTTTTCACAGGAATGGGCCTCTGTTGGGTCCAATGAGTGGATGACATCTGTCCCAACGGTGAGCCAACACGTGTTTCCTCCAGCCAATGATTATTTTACACGTGGAAAATCCCCATTGGTCGGGGCTGTTAATGGGTTATCGGATCCAAAACTGAACCTGATAGCTTAACGGTGTTCCGTTACGGTGGATGCCACGTGTCGGTCACCGTTGACGAAAGCACTTCTGTGACGTGCGATTTATCATCATGGAAGTGGACACCTCCGTGATGATAATTTTTGTAATGTCATGGCACACATCTACGACAGCACAGGTATGACTATCTTGATTCTGTCATAAATTTTTCATGGATGTACATGCATGACAAAAAACGTGACCTACTGTGACAAACACGTATCATCACAGAAGTGTATTTTTTTGTAGTGAGCAGAGCGAGCCACCCTCGAGCCCAAGAGTTCCGAACGCCGCCAACGACTGCATTAGAACCAAGGCTCGGGAGGCACCCGTGTGGTGGCATGCAGATCTTTGTCAAGATCGTAAATACACAGGATCAGAAGAGGACCAGAAGACGGCGACCCTCGGCGGGATCCTAGCCAAGGAAATCCACAAGACCCCCGACAAGCACCTTGCCGGGGACGACTGCAACGCCACGGCAAGACCTTTGCCGGGCCCCCCGGCAAGACCCTTGCCGAGGGCATCAGCGAGGCCACAGCCAGGCCCACATCAGCCAAGATTCCACCGCCGTTTGCATGCAGCTGCCAGCCCAAACAGCTGGGCAGGAACCTGCGTGGCAACATGCAGCTTCCAGACCAACTCAGCAAGCACCTGCATGGTGGCATGCAGATCTTCGTGAAGGCCCTGCCACCGCGCCACCTCAGCAGCCTGCTTGCCTACATGGCGCTGCACACATCGCTAGCCTGGGCGCGTGTCGAAGTAAGGCGGAGCGGCGACGGACGGGACGGGCCTCGTTCCCGTCCCCGATAAAGCTAATGGACACCTAAGTAGCGCATTTAATGCGCTAGTGCCGGGCGATAAGCTCGGGCATTGTACACCTTTCCACCTCCTGTGTGCCACTATGGCAACCCCCTTTCAACTATAAAAGGAGGCCCGAGGCATACTGGAGAAGGATTCGGCTCTTTGGAACTACGCAGCCACCGTAGCTAGTTCAAGAGCTCAAGAACACTCTCAAATACACACCAAAGTAGGACTAGGGTATGACACATCCTCGCGGCCCGAACGTGGGTAAACGATCTTTGTGCTGGCTCCTAAACCTGCTCTTCTCACAACCCCGCGCCTGCCAACCGTAGAAGGGATTCCAGTGATCCCATAGGTGTCGTTTCCCCGACATCTTTGGCGCGCTAGGTAGGGGTGCGCAGATGTGAGAATCTGGTCTAGTAGTTAGCCTAGCAGTTCTTCATCGCCATGGCTCCCAAGAAGACGATCACGGCGATCGGCTCGTCGGGGGCCGGACGACCCGTGCTAGTGCGGGCGAGCAGCGGGCCGGTCGCGGACAAAACCCGAGCTGCGGCCCGCGAGCACCAGCATCGCTCTGGCAGTCAGAGCCTCGAGCGGCGTCGTTCGTGCGCCAGACGACAGGCCGCACACCACCAAATCCAAAGACGGGGCTGGGCCCCCCGCAGGCGGCGCGGGGCCCTCTAGGGGTGTCGTTGTGCCCCCTACGGGCAGCACAACAACCTCCAAGACGCCTACGCCGGCGCCCACATCGCACTCTTCCCAGGGTGTGCGCGACGAGCAGCGCCACCACGCTGGAGACCCCGGACGCTGCTGTGGGAAGAGTCCTGTGCATCATCTGCGGGACGAAGGAGGCCAGCATGCCCGCCGAAGTGCTGGCAAAAATCGCTCGCAGCCGCTGGGCCGTGATAGAGCTCCTTCTAACGTGGTTAGAAGTCGAAGCGCGCCACGGTCCACGCAGCTCTCGCCGCCACCCACGCCAGCAGAAGCTTTGGCGCGCGCGCGCAGATACTCCTCGACTTCCCTCCTGCTGCGGAAAAGCTCGGTCAGTGGAGGGCCACCATCCGGAGCCTTGTCAGCGTCGCCAACCAAGACGAGCCACGGCCAGCGGGGCCCTCAGGCCGGCGCTCCGTCGAACCACCGCATGCCAGCGGTGGAGGGGCCGGAGGTGCTGCGGCCATGGTGCACTCTCCTCCTCCACGCCAGCCACCGCGGGTGTCGATCTGTCGTGATGACGCTTGTGATAACATTCCATAGCGTCGTCCGACCCACGGACCCACCGCGACCAGCGCCAAGTTCTTCGGGAGCGACCCATGAAGACGCTCGAACCACCATCGAGCGCCGGTGCGATACACGCCACCAGTCAGATAGGCGGGCGGGGCCCGCTATGGACCACCCAGCACCGGGAGGCTCCGGTGGCCTACCTTATGAGGTGGTTGCCCAGCCTTTACCTGTGAGCTGCGGCACTTCCAGTGGTCGTCCCACCATACGTTCAAGCCCGACGTCGGCGAGAAGTACAACGGCAAGACCCACCCATCGGAGTTCCTCAGCATCTACACCATCGCGAGGCAAGCCGTTGGAGCTCGCGACGACAAGGTGCTTGCCAATTACTTCCCGTTGGCCCTGAAACCCAATGTCATGTCTTGGTTGATGCACTTGCCGGCGGATTTCATTTCTTCTTGGTCGGATCTATGTCATGAGTTCGTTGGTGCCTTCACCGGAGGCCACCAAGCTCATGGCCAGGCGAGTGATTTGCATATCATTCCCCAGAAGGAAGGTGAAAACCTGCGCAAGTACATACAGAGGTTCAGCCGGGTGCAATACAACATCCCAGATGTTCATCCAGCCGCCGTGATCAGCGCGTTCCATCAGAATGTGCGCAACCTCAAGATGCGTGAAGAGCTGGCAATGAACAAGGTTAAGGATGTGGCCGAAATCTATGTTTTGGCCGATAGATGCGCCCGGGCTGAAGAGGGGAGGAATTACCCCGGCGAGGACACCGGCGTGAAAACCGACTCTACCGACGAAGACGCCACCACCCCGACGAAAAAGGGTCGGCGTCGCAACAGGAAACACAAGGCAAGGTCGTGCTTGCCGTCGAGGGATCCGACGACACCGGCGCTGCCAAGAAGGCCAAGGCAGACGACCCCGGCAAGGAGATTGTCGGGTGTGCCGCTTGCCGGTCCTTGGCGATTGCCGACAAGCCAAGAGGCTCTGACAAGCAATACTGCAAGATCCACCGCACCAAGGGCCACGACCTCCAGAACTGCCGACAAGTCGAGCTGCTTGCTGAGAAGCAAAAGGCCGAGTATGAGAGGCAGGACAAGGAGAAGGGTCAGGATGGTGCCGAAGGATCCAGCAAGAAGAGTGGCGGCCAAGGAGCCCGCCGCGGCAAGGATAACCAACAAGAGAGGCCCGCTCGGGGCCGCGACAAGAAGCAGGAAGACGACGATCATGACGAGGATGACGAGTCCGGCGAGCAAGAGTTTCAGAAGGCTACGGAGGCCATCTGCGTCGATGGTGGCACCTCGCTGCACACTTCTCACCGCCAGCTCAAGCAGTGGGCGTGTGAGATCACAGCAGTGGAGCCATCGTTCGACGCTCAGAAGCCGCTGAAGTGGTCCAGCACACCCATCATTTTGACACCGAGGATCACCCAGATCGCACAACTGTGGTCGGGTTCTTGTCGTTGTTGGTTTCACCGATGATACGCAACCTCAAGCTGAACAAGATGCTGGTTGACGGCGGGGCCGGTCTGAACTTGATCTCAACCGTTGTGACCAAAAGGTTGCAAATTCCTGACGGAGACCTCGAGGAGACGGGCACATTTCAAGGGGTCAACCCGGGAAGGAGCAGCTGAAGGGGAAGGTCACGTTGCCTGTGATGTTTGGAGGTGAGTTGAACTACATGACGAAGAGGATTGTCTTTGATGTAGCCGAGATCCCTTTGCCCTACAATGGGATCCTCGGCCGCCCGGCACTAGCCAAGTTTATGGCGGCGTTGCATTACGCCTACAACACGCTGAAGATGCCTGGGCCGACGACCATCATCACCGTTCCCTGCGACAAGAAGGATGCGTTGATTTGCGCCGACCTACTCTACCAGGAAGCAGTTGCAGCAGCTGCCGCCAAGGCACTTGCTCCTGCCGCTGAAGCCCCGGGAGGGAAGAAGAAGACCGGAAAGACCTCTCGCGCCCACTCCGGCAAGCGCACCTCTTCGGAGTGTTGTGCTACCGTCGAGGACGTGCCAGAGAGCTCCATCGGCAAGAGCAAGAAATCCAGAGCTGCGCCACCAGAGACCAAGAAGGTGTCCATCAAGGAGGATGGCACGGGAGGGCTTTCACCATAAGCTCCACCCTCGACGACAAATAGGAAAGCGCGCTCGTCACTTTCCTGCGGGCGAATGTCGATGTGTTTGCATGGCAAGCATCCGACATCCCTGGCGTTCCCAGGGAAGTGATTGAGCACCATCTTGATGTCTGCCCCCATGCGCGACCCGTCACGCAGAAGGTCAGGAAGCAAGCTTTGGAATGGCAGGAGTTCATCACAGAGGAGATCAGGAAGTTGGAAGCAGCAGGCTTGGTGAGGGGAGTGCTCCATCCGACATGGTTGGCCAATCCGGTGGTGGTGCGCAAGGCAAACGGGAAGTAGAGGCTGTGTATTGACTACACAGATACTAATAAGGCTTGTCCTAAGGACCCCTTCCTGTTGCCGCGCATCGACCAGATTGTTGGCTCCACGGCCGGGTGTGATATGTTATCATTCCTCGACGCCTACTCGGGCTACCACCAGATCTGCATGACAAGAGAAGACGAAGAGAAGACAACATTCATCACCCCATGTGGTACGTATTGCTTTTTACGGATGCCTTTCGGGTTGAAGAGTGCTGGCTCGACATTCGCGAGGGCGGTCCAAATTGGTTTTGAGCCCCAGCTACATAGAAATATGGAAGCTTACATGGATGACATAGTGGTCAAAACCAAGGACAAGGCAACTCTCGTACAAGACTTAGAAGAGTCGTTTGCCAACCTACGCAAGATCAACCTCAAGCTGAACCCTGAGAAGTGTGTCTTCGGCGTTCCGTCTGGCAAACTTCTCGGGTTCTTTGTGTCATAGCGTGGGATCGAGGCAAACCCAGACAAGATCAAGGCTATCGAGCAGATTGAGGCGCCCAAGCGGATCAAGGATGTGCGTCGGCTCACTAGCTGCGTTGCCGCCATGAGCCGATTCATCTCCAAGTCTGCCGAGCGCGCCCTTCCCTTTTCAAGATTTTGAAAAAGGCGGGACCAATGGAGTGGACCCCAGAGGTCGAAGCAGCACTGCAGGATCTGAAGAAGTACCTCTCTTCTACACCAGTACTGGTGGCGCCTAAACCGCAAGAGCCGTTTCTGCTGTATCTGGCAGCGACGAATCAAGTGGTCAGCGGCACGCTGGTGGCGCAGAGGGAGGTCGACGAAGGGGCAGTGGCGATGGGAGGACCGGCGGATGGCAAGTCAGAGATTCCCCTGGCAGGGCCTAGTGCCGGCAAGGCAAGGCCCCCGGCGGAGTCTGACGCCATCGGGACAGGGCCCACGTAGCCAAATGAAGTGGTGCAGAAGAAGAAGATGATCCAGCACCCGGTTTACTTTGTCAGCTCCCTCTTGCAGGGGGCTAGGTCAAGGTACTCCGTTGTGCAGAAATTGCTATTCGGCCTCCTTATGGCCTCGAGGAAGCTGCGTCATTACTTCCAAGCCCACGAGATCACTATCGTCACCCGCCTCCTATTGGAACGGATACTGCACAACCCAGATGCAACCAGAAGGATTGTGGAGTGGGCCTTGGAGTTATCAAGCTTTGGGTTGAAGTTTGAAAGTACTTCGACAATCTAGAGCAGAGTCTTGGCGGAGTTCATTGTAGAATGGACCTCAACGCCTCACGAGGAAATCCAGGAGACCACTCTCCCCGGCAAGGAAGCAAGTCACAACTAGATCATGTACTTTGATGGGGCTTTCTCACTGCAAGGCGTCGGTGATGGTGTGCTGCTCATCGCACCCACCGGAGAGCACCTCAAGTATGTAATCCAGATGCACTTTCCCAGGGAGATGTCCACCAACAACACTATTGAGTATGAGGGGTTGCTTGCCGGCCTCAGGATCACGGCAGACCTCGGGGTTAAGAAGCTCATCGTCAGGGGTGATTCGCAGCTTGTCGTCAGACAAGTCAACAAAGATTATCAGAGCCCGCTGATGGAGGCCTACGTAGATGAGGTGAGGAAGTTGGAGGAGCGCTTTGACGGTATACAAGCGGAGCACGTTCCCTGAGCGGAGAACGACATCGCCGATTACCTGTCAAAGTGCGCTGCATTCAAGCTACCTGTGGAACCAGGTACTTTTTTGCTTCGGTTAACTTAACCATCCGTCGAACCATCAACGGTGCAGAACAAACAGAGCAAATCAGGCCCCGGCAAGTACTTTCCCGCTGAGCACCCGGGGACCGCCGGCAAGGGTGTTGTCGTGGATTCTGAGCCTGCCAAGGAGCGACTGACTCCGGCAGGCCGTCAAGCCCTGGCCGTAGAGACGGCCGCCCCCATGGCAGAAGAACTTCCTTTGGTCCTTGCTGTCGAGCCCCAAACTCCGGCATGGGCACAGCATACCATCTGATTCCTCCAAACAGGGGAGCTTCCTGAGGAGCAGGAAGAAGCAGAGAAAGTAGCCCGTCGGTCTACTATGTATCAGTTTGTCGATGACGTTCTGTACAGGAAGAGACCGAACGGTGTGAAATTGAAGTGCATTCCCCGGGAGGAAGGACTGGAGCTGTTGGCGGAGATACACGGAGGCATATGTGGCTCCCACATAGGGTCGAGGGCCCTTGCCGGCAAGGCGTTCCGGCAGGGTTTCTTCTAGCCCACTACCCCCAGGATGCAACGGCACTAGTAACCAAGTGTGAAGCGTGTCAGTTCCATTCGAAGAAGCTTCATCAACCATCTCAAGCCCTTCAAACAATTCCTCTTTCCTGGCCATTCTCGGTCTGGGGGCTTGACATCTTGGGCCCTTTCCCCCACGCTGTCGGGGACTTTGAGTACTTGTACGTTGCGATCAACAAGTTCACAAAGTGGCCGGAGGTGGAAGCAGTGAGGAAGGTGATAGCACAGTCAACCGTCAAGTTCTTCAAGGGGCTAGTTTGCCGTTTTGGTGTGCCAAACAGAGTCATCACCGACAATGGCACGGAGTTCACAAGCCACACCTTCATGCAATATATCCAAGACCTCGGCAGCAAGGTCTGTTTTGCTTCCATGGCACAACCACGGAGCAACGGCCAGGCGGAGAGGGCAAATGCTGAAGTGTTGCGAGGCCTGAGGACAAAGACTTTTGACAGGCTGCAGAAGAGCGGAAGGCGCTGGATTGATGAGTTTTCGGCGGTTCTTTGGTCGATCAGGACGACGCCAAATCGAGCCACCGGCCAGTCACCCTTTGCCCTGGTATACGGGGCAGAAGCAGTTCTCCCCACGGAACTCGTATACGGGTCACCTCGAGTGCTCGCTTACGACGAGCTTGAGAAAGAGCAATTGCGGCAAGATGACGCAATGCTCCTTGAGGAAGATCGTCTTCGGGCGGCTGTGAGAGCAGCACGCTACCAGCAAGCCTTGCGCCGCTACCATAGTTGCAGGGTTCATGCCCGAAGCTTTGAGGAAGGCGACCTTGTTCTTCGGCGCGTTCAATCGGCCAAGAATTCCAACAAGTTGACGCCGAAGTGGGAAGGCCCTTATCGGGTAATACGAGTCACCAGGCCCGGCGCAGTCCGCCTGGAGACCGAAGATGCTATTCCAGTGAGCAACTCCTGGAACATTGAACATCTTCGCAAGTTTTACCCATAAGGCGCGGTTGCCGGGCCCCCGGGCAACCCACCTTTTGTAGAAGCCTTGCCGACAAGGCATGTAACCCTCTGTACAAAGCCAGGCGCGGACCCTGAGCATAAATAAATGAAGTGCTGGCGCCCTAAGTTATAACATGCATGCTAGGTTAAGTCTCTTCCTCGGTTAGGGTTGATAGTGCTTAGCGGCGACTAACCCCTAGCATAGAGGTCGAGTGTGCGTCTTTCTGACTTGTTTGGTTCACAGGGCACGTGGACACTTCTGCTGAGCCACTTGGAAGAAAGAGAACGGACCGGCGCTCCGGCTACGGCAAGCCAAGACTACCGGGAGCTGAAGACACAAGGATCCAACCACGACAAGCCAAGGTTGCCGGGGGCTGCGGATTCAAATAAGTCTTTCATCCCCTGTTATGCATTTCCGTATGGAACTGGGACATGTGAAACCTCCTTTAAATTCTGAAGCCACCGTCCTCCCCTTTTCCTGTACCCAAGAGCTATCCCCTGGGTCAGAACTTGGTCGTAGTCGCGGTGGCAAGAAAATGAACAAGGGGCCCAACTCTACTTCGCCGCTGCCTTCGCCAAGAGCGTGAGAATGGTCGACTGAAGTGGGGGGATGGCAAGGCTTGTGCCGGGCGACTATGTTTATCTTAAAAATAACAAGGATTCGTTCCGTGGCATGGGCCTCGCTCACACACAAAGAACCCGGCTAGCACCCTTTTTCATTAAAAACGTCCCGTACAGGTAAAGTTCATACGGGATGAAAAACATGAGCAAGGGGATTACAAGTTTTAAATCTAACATGTGCCCGCAGGCTTACATACTAAAAAAAGATAAGATGCCCGTAATCCCTTTCTTGTCCCTCTCCTCAGAAGAAGGAACAAGGTAGCAGGAGGGCGAAAGGAGCGCCTAGGCGAGGTGCGAGAAGCAAAAGGCACCAAATAAAGCATCCCGGTGCCGGGAGAGGAGCTGGAAGATGAGGCAGCGGCCCGACAATACGCGACGAAGGCGTCGGTGCCCGCGTACTCTGACTTGACGGCCGCCACCCACCTTCTTCGCCTTCTCCGGCCCTCCTACGCCAGCCACCCAAAGAGACGATGGTGAACACACGATGGAGAGCTTGACGAGGAAGGCCGTCGGCAGGGCGCGTGGCCGAGGGAGGGGCGACATGGTCAGTCGGAGTCGGGATCGGTGTCCCGCCGCTCGACGCCCTCGTCGTCGCTATCGCTGTCCTCCTCATCACTCCCGCTCGAGGACGAATCTTCATCGTTGGAGGAGCTCTCCACGCAACACTTCAGGCGAGTTCCAAGATCTCCAAAGACCTTGACGGAGAGCAGGCCGTTCTCCATTAACTTGAAGTAGAGAATGAGCCCCACCGTCAGGCTGTGGACGCGAGCGAAGTTTTCCATCCGCGACGGAGGTCCATGATGTGAGGAGCGGGGAAGTCGACGTCGACCCGCGTGCCGCCGTTCCCACAGCCCCTCATGTGCAACCTGAGGGTTTGGGGAGGATCGAGCTCCATATCCCGAGCAAATGGGGTAGAGAGCTGGAGGCGGCGACGTGGTGGCCAGCGCAGCCTGATGAAGAACTCGCGGGGCTGGTCCCCGACGTGGCCCTCCATCGGGGGAGGCATCGCTGGCGGGGGCGAGGCCAGAGCGCCGCCCCGTCCCCCTCTTCCCCGAGCGCCACGGCGACCTCGGCCTCGCCCCCTCCCCCTTCCTCTCATGTCCGGCTCCGCCGCCACGAGTTCTTGGGAAGGAGGGATGCGCTGTCGGGCAGCGACCCTCGCCGCCACCGTTGAAGGGCCGGCGCCCCCTCTCGCCATGGCAGACGGAAGAAAGAAGCCGAAGTGAATGGGGATGGATGATGAAAGGATGTGGGATGCCTTCTCCCTCCCCCTTCTTATAAAGGGGTGGGGTCGAGACTCGGCCGCCCCGCTCGGCCAATCCGGCCATCTGGGGCGCAGGGAATCAAGACCGACCCGCTGCCCCAATCAGCGACAGCCCGGATTCCCGCCTCCACCGCCTGCCACCTGCATGGGAGACACGTGGCGAGCAAGCAGAATTGAGAGGATGGGTGAGGCGACCGTTCCCCACCCCGTGATCATGGAGCACGGACGCCTTGAAGGCCACGACCCGAGTCCGCCCGAGTAAATGAGCCGCGCCTCCCTCTTTTTAGGGGGAAGGCGCGAACCGCCTTTTTACCACGATGTGACACATGCGTGCGGGAATCACCCCACGCATGGCACCCACATCACGCACGACCCTCCACATCGCGCGTTCAACGCGGGTCGTGGGGAAGCGCAGCGGACGAAAAGTTACTGCGGTAAAATCCGCCCCACCTGCCCACGCACCGTTCTGGGCCTAGCCCAACAACGCGTCGCGCTTATGTATGGCCCAGGCCCGGGGGCTCCTGTCGGTGTACAAAAGTAGGGGCTCTCCTTTTAACCCCTTTACTTGTGCACGGGCAGTCGGACCTGCGCCGGCGGCCGCACTTAGCAGGGCAGAGGAGGGAAGCCGGAGGGATGCCGGAGCACAAGACGGTTAGGGCAACGCCAAGACCAGAAACACCAAAGAGCGAGAGGGCGAGGTGGACTCCCCCGGCAAGGCCCTTGCCGGGACGGCCTCCGCGGCCCCGGCAAGAGCCTTGCCGGGGCAACTTGCCCAGTACCAGCAGAGCGAGCCACCCTTGAGCCCAAGAGTTCCAAACGCCGCCAACGACTACGTTGGAACCAAGGCTCGGGAGGCACCCCTGTGGTGGCATGCAGATCTTTGTCAAAATCGTAAATACACAGGATCAGATGAGGACCAGAAGACGGCGACCCTCAGCGGGATCCTAGCCGAGGAAATCCACAAGACCCCCGACAAGCACCTTGTCGGGGACGACTGCAACGCCACGGCAAGACCCTTGCCGAGGGCATCACCGAGGCCACAGCCAGGCCCGTGTCAACCAAGACTCCGCCGCCGTTCGCATGCACCTGCCATCCCAAACAGCTGGGCAGGCACCTGCGTGGCAACATGTGGCTTCCAGACCTACTCAGCAAGCACCTGCGTGGTGGCATGCAGATCTTCGTGAAGGCCCTGCCACTGTGCCACCTCAGCAGCCTGCCTGCCTACATGGCGCTGCACACATCGCTGGCCTGGGCGCGTGTCGAAGAAAGGCGGAGCGGCGACGGACGGGATGGGCCTCGTTCCCGACCCCGATAAAGCTAATGGACACCTAAGTAGCGCATTTAATGCGCTAGTGCCGGGCGATAAGCTCGCGCACTATACGCCTTTCCACCTCCTGTGTGCCACTGTGGCAACCCCCTTTCGACTATAAAAGGAGGCCTGAGGCATACCGGAGAAGGATTCGGCTCTTTGGAACTACGCAGCCACCGTAGCTAGTTCAAGAGCTTAAGTAAACTCTGAAATACACACCAAAGCAGGACTAGGGTATTACGCATCCTCGCGGCCCGAACCTAGGTAAACGATCTTTGTGCTGGCTCCAAAACCTGCTCTTCTCATAACCCCGCGCCCGCCAATCGTAGAAGGGATTCCAGTGATCCCATAGGTGTCATTTCCCCGACATCATCGCACACTCCCTTTACCTTCGGGATTAGTGTTGAACCTGAAATAAATGTTATTTGGTGTTTGCGTTGAGCATGAATATGATTGGATCATGTTTATTGCAATACGGTTATTCATTTAAGTCAAAGAATAATTGTTGTTATATTTACATGAATAAAACCTTCTATGGTCATACACTCAATGTAAATGGTTTATTGAATCTCGGTCGTAGTGATACACATATTCATAATATTGAAGCCAAAAGATGCAAAGTTAATAATGATAGTGCAACTTATTTGTGGCACTGCCATTTAGGTCATATTGGTGTAAAGCGCATGAGGAAACTCCATGCTGATGGGTTTTGGAATCACTTAATTATGAATCACTTGATGCTTGCGAACCATGCCTCATGGGCAAGATGACTAAGACTCCGTTTTCCGAAACAATGGAGCGAGCAACTGACTTATTGGAAATAATACATACCGATGTATGCGGTCTGATGAGTATTGAGGCTCGCGGCGGGTATCGTTATTTTCTAACCTTCATAGATGATTTGAGCAGATATGGGTATATCTACTTGATGAAACATAAGCCTAAAACATTTGAAAAGTTCAAAGAATTTCAGAGTAAAGTGGAAAATCATTGTAATAAGAAAATAAAGTTTCTATGATCTGACCGCGGAGACAAATATTTGAGTTACGAGTTTGGTCTTCAATTAAAACAATGTGGAATAGTTTCACAAACTCATACCACCTGGAACACCACAGCATAATGGTGTGTCCGAACGTCATAACCGTACTTTATTGGATATAGTGCAATCTATGATGTCTCTTACCGATTTACCACTATCGTTTTGGGGTTATGCAATAGAGACAGCTGCATTCACTTAAATAGGGCACCATCTAAATCCGTTGAGACGGCACTGTATGAACTATGGTTTGGCAAGAAACCTAAGCTGTCGTTTCTTGAAGTTTGGGGTTGCGATGCTTATGTGAAAAAGTTTCAACCTGATAAGCTCGAACCCAAATCGAAGAAGTGCATCTTCATAGGATACCCAAAATAAAATGTTGGGTACACCTTCTATCATAGATCCGAAGGCAAGACATTCGTTGCTAAGAATGGATCCTTTCTAGAGAAGGAGTTTCTCTCGAAAGAAGTGAGTGGGAGGAAAATACAACTTGATGAGGTAACCGTACCTGCTCCCGAATTGGAAAGAAGTTCATCAGAGAAATCAGTTCTAGTGATGCCTACACCAATTAGTGCGGAAGTTAATGATGATGATCATGAAACTTCAGATCAAGTTACTACCGAACCTCATAGGTCAGCCAGAGTAAGGTCCGCACCAGAGTACGGTAATCCTGTTCTGGAGGTCATGTTACTTGACCATAACGAACCTACGAACTACGAGGAATCGATGATGAGCCCAGATTCCGTGAAATGGCTTGAGGCCATGAAATCTGAGATGGGATCCATGTATGAGAACAAAGTGTGGACTTTGATTGACTTGCCCGACGATCGGTGAGCCATTAAGAATAAATGGATCTTCAAGAGGAAGACGGACACTGATGGTAGTGTTACTATCTACAAAGCTCGACTTGTCGCAAAAGGTTTTCGACAAGTTCAAGGTGTTGACTACGATGAGATTTTCTCACTCATAGCGATGCTTAAGTCTGTCCGAATCATGTTAGGAATTGCCGCATTTTATGAAATCTGGCAAATGGATAACAAAACTGCACTCCTTAATGGATTTATTAAAGAAGAGTTGTATATGATGCAACCAAAAAAGTTTTGTCAATCCTAAAGGTGCTAACAAAATGTGCAAGCTCCAGCGATCCATCTATGGACTGGTGCAACCATCTCAAAGTTGGAATATACGCTTTGATGAGTTGATCAAAGCATATAGTTTTGTACAGACTTGCGGTGAAGCCTGTATTTACAAGAAAGTGAGTGGGAGCACTACAGCTTTTCTGATAAGTATATGTGTATGACATATTGTTGATCGGAAATGATGTAGAATTTTTCTGGAAAGCATAAAGGAGTGTTTGAAAGGAGTGTTTTCAAAGAAAGACCTCGGTGAAGCTGCTTACATATTGAGCATCAAGATCTATAGAGATAGATCAAGACGCTTGATAAGTTTTTTCAATGAGTACATACCTTGACAAGTTTTTGAAGTAGTTAAAAATGGAACAGTCAAAGAAGGAGTTCTTGCCTATGTTGCAAGGTGTGAAGTTGAGTAAGACTCAAAGCCCGACCACGACAGAAGATAGAGAGAGAATGAAAGTCATTCCCTATGCCCCGGCCATAGGTTCTACAAAGTATGGCATGCTTTGTACCAGACCTATTGTATATCCTGCCCTGAGTTTGGCAAGGGAGTACAATAGTGATCTAGGAGTAGATCACTAGACATTGGTCAAAAATTATCCTTAGAGGACTAAGAAAATATTTCTCGGTTATGGAGGTGATAAAGAGTTCGTCGTAAAGAGTTACGTCGATGCAAGCTTTGACATCGATCTGGATGAATCTAAGTCACAATCCGGATACATATTGAAAGTGGGAGCAATTAGCTAGAGTAGCTCCATGCAGAGCATTGTAGACATAGAAATTTGCAAAATACATATGGATCTGAATGTGGCAGACCCGTTGACTAAACTTCTCTCACAAGAAAAACATGATCACACCTTAGTACTCTTTGGGTGTTAATCACATGGCGATGTGAACTAGATTACTCACTCTAGTAAACCCTTTGGGTGTTGGTCACATAGCGATGTGAACTATGGGTGTTAATCACATGGTGATGTTAACTATTGATATTAAGCCACATGGCGATGTGAACTAGATTATTGACTCTAGTGCAAGTGGGAGATTGAGGGAAATATGCCCTAGAGGCAATAATAAAGTTGTTATTTTATATTTCCTTATAATATGATAAATGTTTATTATTCATGCTAGAATTGTATTAGCCGGAAACTTGATACATGTGTGAATACATAGACAAAACAAAGTGTCCCTAGTATGCGTCTACTTGACTAGCTCGTTAATCAAAGATGGTTAAGTTCCCTAACCATAGACATGTGTTGTCATTTGATGAACGGGATCACATCATTAGGAGAATGATGTGATGGACAAGACCCATCCGTTAGCTTAGCACTATGAGTTTATTGCTATTGCTTTCTTCATGACTTATACATGTTCCTATGACTATGAGATTATGCAACTCCCGAATACCGGAGGAACACTTAGTGTGCTATCAAACGTCACAACGTAACTGGGTGATTATAAAGATGCTCTACAGGTGTCTCCGATGGTGTTTGTTGAGTTGGCATAGATCAATATTAGGATTTGTCACTCCGATTGTCGGAGAGGTATCTCTGGGCCCTCTCGGTAATGCACATTAGTATAAGCCTTGCAAGCAATGTGACTAATGAGTTAGTTGCGGGATGATGCATTACGGAACGAGTAAAGACACTTGCTGGTAACGAGATTGAACTAGGTATGGTGATACCGACGATCGAATCTCGGGCAAGTAACATACCGATGACAAAGGGAACAACATATGTTGTTATGCGGTTTGACCGATAAAGATCTTCGTAGAATATGTAGGAGCCAATATGAGCATCCAGGTTCCGCTATTGGTTATTCACCGGAGACATAGTTCTCGAACCTGTAGGGTCCGCACGCTTAACGTTCAATGACGATTCATATTATGAGTTATGTGATTTGATGTACCAAAGGTAGTTCGGAGTCCCGGATGAGATCACGGACATGACGAGGAGTCTCGAAATGGTCGAGACGTAAAGATCGATATATTGGAAGGCTATATTCGGACATCGGAAAGGTTCTGAGTGATTTGGGTATGTTTCGGAGTATCGGAGAGTTACCGGAATTCGTCGGGGGGGGGTCAATGGGCCTTCATGGGCCTTAGTGGAAATAGAGGGCAGCAAGGAAATGTGGGGTGCGCCCCCTAGGCCCAAACCGAATTGGTTTAGGGCTTTGGGGGCCGGCCCCCTCTTTCCTTCTCCCCTCCTCCTCTTTCCTTCCCCCCTAGTTGGACTAGGAAAGGGGGAACCTACTCCTAGTAGGAGTAGGATTCCCCTCTTGGGGCTTACCCTATGAGGCCGCCGACCCCCTCCCCTTGCTCCTTTATATATGTGGCCAGGGGGCACCCCAAAGACACACAAGTTGACATTGTTTAGCCATGTGCGGTGCCCCCTCCACAGATTTCCACCTCGGTCATATCGTTATAGTGCTTAGGCGAAGCCCTGCGTCGGTAACTTCATCAACACCGTCAGCACGCCGTCGTGCTGACGGAACTCTACCTCGGCCTCAGCTGGAACAAGAGTTCGAGGGACGTCACCGAGCTGAACGTGTGCAGATCGCGGAGGTGCCGTACTTTCGGTACTAGGATCGGTTGGATCGCGAAGACGTTCGACTACATCAACCGAGTCACTTGACGCTTCCGCTTTTGGTCTACGAGGGTATGTGGACAACACTCTCCCCTCTCATTGCTATGCATCACCTAGATGGATCTTGCGTGTGCGTAGGAAATTTTTAAAATTACTATGTTCCCCAACAGTAAAGTAACGGGATATACCTTCATTCAAGCCGATCAACATGTGTTCAAAAAACAAAAACATCAAAAAGTAACGAGATAGACCTTCTTCAAGCCAATCAACATGTGTTCGAAAAACAAAAAATGTCAAAAATTAAAAAACAAGGACCTTGAGGTTAATTCAACTAATATAATAAAGCACTATATACATTCAATGCAATTAAATGTTTGAAGTGATCCATCAAATCAGTTAATTTAACATCAAGCCCACTTCCCATCCGGTCACCCATCTGATGACTACTCAAGCCTCATCACACGTAACTTTGGAGTTCTGTTAGATGAGCTATCGGCAGGGAAGCTGGTCCTTGCTGCTGTAGGATCCCTCTTTGCATCCTTTATTGCGCACCCGGATGACCGACTGTTGCCGCCCAATGGTCAATGCCACGTCCCCCATGAAAGTACAAGGTCCCTCCATTGGATGAGTGGCAAACGGTTAATCCAGAAGAACTATTTGCGATGATGCAGAACAACAGAAACGGACAACCAGATGAGGGTGTGTGCGATATACGGCATATAGTTCGCTAGGACGAACTTTGTGTGATTAGGCAACACAATGGAAACGGTTCAATTGAACAAGATGTGTGTGATACGCGGCAAACAGGTTCGTAATCAGAAATGTGTGCGAAGACCAATAATAACACAGACGATTGCTGCTAATAAGCCGTGTGATTTGCTTTGTCTAGAGAAGAATAACATGTGTGTGTCTATATATATATATATAAGTGAAATAAACATCCAATTACATAAGTAACTATACAAATCATTCACACACACCTCAATAAACAATTGCATGCATTCTAAAGTAGGAGAAACGATCGTCTAGTCATCTACTTATTGTGACGCTCCTCCACTGCTCTGTGGCTCGACCCCTCGTCTGGGGTAGGAAGAAGACAGTTCCTCATGTCAACGATCTGCCTGTACATCTCGTAGCTTGTGTAAGTGTCCTTGGCCATGTACTTGATGTGTTGTTCATCCAGTCTCTCATGCCAAACATTGTGCCAGGCGTTCTTGTTCTTCTTGCTCTCATCCTTCATCTTCGTGTAGTAGGGGTCGATGATGGCCAAGGCGAGGCCAACTAGGGAGTTCAATTTGTTGTTGTCCCTGCCCTAGACCTTGTAGTGGTGCTGGATGTTGACAAGATTCGGGCACTTCAAGCCTGAAACCTTGAGCGCTTTTAGATCGTTGGTGGTATCCACCGTAGCGAAACTATAGTCGGAGCTGTTGATAAACGTGGATAAATGCTCGCAAGGCCTTGTGTCCAGGTGGTAGTGGTAGACGAGGACGTCATGTCACACGCACAACTGGGCGACGGTAACCTTCTGATCATGCCCGGCACGACCGATGGTGTACTCGGGGTCGAAGCCGACCACTTGGTACTTGTCCTCGGCAAGGAACTGCTCCATAGTTTGGATGGAGCTCGTCACCGAGACCGGATCGTTCGTGTACACCACCGAGAGAGCCTTCCCCCTCACGTGGGTATCCACGACGTGATGCCTGGTGTACTGCCCGCCGTTGTCGTCGGCGGCCGCTGGGAGTGCCATTGGAGCCACAGGGAGAGCCATTGGAACCGCTGGATGTCCTCTCTGTATGTGTCATCGTGGGTGTGCTTATTGTGTCGTGTGACGCGAGAGATGAAGGTAAATGGCCGCGGGAATAAAAGGGGACTGGGCGGCCTGGATTCTCGGCGCGTCCGCATGGCAGTTTTTGCAGCGGGTAACTGCATCGTCGTGCCGCGCCCGGCGCAACTGCATGCACACGAACGTGCATGATCGTGCGCCGGCCCCAAACACTGGTAGCGCGCATGGAGGGACGAGGGCAGAGCACCCGGAGGGACGCGAGAGCAGAGCGCGCGCGGCGGGACACAACCAGAGCGCGCCGCGGCCGCCTCAACCGCAAGCAACCACACACCTAGAGCAGTTGAAGACGTAGGAAATGGTCGCCTATAGCCGGCCGACAATTGGGTCGCTGCGTAGAGAGCGGTCGTGTGCTACTACCTCCATCTTGGTCTATAGTCCCCTTTATATTTTGTGCCATACTTTGACCTTAAATTTAACCAACAAAATGTTAATGCATGTTATAAAAATTATATAATTCGAAACTATTTTCAAATACGAATCCAACTATATAATCTTTGGCGACATGCATTCGTATTTTATTAGTTAAATCCTACTTATAAACCAGGACGGGGTATAGTAGGTAATTAAACCGCAAACATTTTTTTGTATTAACCGTATCTGTACGTGGCCTTTCGTCCTCCTCTCGCACGTCTTGTCACCCCACTGCCGCAGACGGCTTACAGCGCAAGCTTGCGCAGCGCTCGGGGGCATTCTTTTGTCCAAACGGTGGCTCGAAGTGGCGCCAATGAATCGTAGGTGAGCCTGTTCCCATGCAACCTCGCAGGTTCCCACGCAAGCTTCTCGCCTGACTCGGTGAAATGCCCCAAAATCCCAATGCTTACCGGCCTGCTATATAAACCCTCACGGCCGGCGAGTCCTGCGTCGCATTTCCCCCTCCTTCCCTGTAGCTTATCTCGTCTGCTTCTCCCACAATCGCCAATGGCACCGTTCCATCATCGTCGCTCAGCCACTCCACCGTCATCAGAGGATAGCTCCAGCTGGGAGGCTACACCACGGCGGCGGCGCAGTCCCCGACGTAGTGTAGTGCGAGTGGCGTCCCTGTTGGGTGTGCGCGGAACACCCACCACACGCTCCGCTGCCGCTGCCCGTTGGAAGCTGTCCCGGCCGCTATTGCCGCCACACCGCCGTGGAAAGCCAGGGCCATCGCCCGCTCTGCCACCGCGGCCCGAAGGCGGGAGGTGGCTGTCATGGCCGCCACCCCACTGCCGGCCATCACCCGCTCCGCCACCGCGGCCCGAAGGCGGGAGGTGGTGGTTGTGGCCGCCACCGCATCATCGGCCATCGTGGACGCCAGCCCACCATCGACCTCCGGGGTCATCACCCGCTCTGCCACCGCCGCCCGAAGGAGGGGAGGCAGAGGTGGAGGCCCGTACGTGCGTCAGTGACCTTGCGCGCTATACCGGGTTCCTGCGGGAGGAGGAGGAGCGCCTCGTCGAGCATGCAAAGAGCCTTACCGCCGCCATGGCCGCGGCACACGCCGCCTCAGAGGTGAGGAATCAGGAGATCTACGAGGAGAACCACCGCTTCAAGAGGGGTCATCTGGAGTGGCAGAGGGCGTTCGAGGTGAGCATCGTTGAAGCTGCAGCAGCGGCAGGCACCGTATTGCAGTTGTCCAGCTCGTCGGTAGGCTCCTCCTCCTCTCTCTTACTGAGTGCGCTCGGCAGAGGAGAGGCTGCCGGAAGTAGTACAAAGCCCCTCCGTAGTAGTAGTAGTATTTAGGGGCTATTTTGTTCAGTTCATCTGACTATAGATGTGGTGGAACTGTACAACGTACTTAAAATTAGGTAGTATATATAGTTGAACTAGAGATTTCAGTACGTGGTTGGCAACAATTGGGGAAACGTTTGGTCGGTTCAGCTGTCGAGTTGAACTGTTGTATAAATTAAGGACGACTGCTTAATCTATGAATGAAATCTATGCTTAATTACTGAATATTAGTTGCAAAAATTAGATAGTGCTAGTGATTTTTAGCTGCACATTTTGACAAATCGTAGTGTTACAAGGATTGACAAATGGCAGTGTTACTAGATCAACAAATGTCAATCTTTCTAGTTTGACAAATGGCAACATACCCAATATGACAGATGCAATTTTACCAAATTGTTCGTATGTGGTTGCACACGGGTCATCCGAAACAACCATTTACGTTGAAGGGGTGCACAAATCCCGCGCTACGAATTTTCCCTTGACTTAAGGGGGAAGACCATAGCTCTCACTTTGCATACGAGTGTTCTATCTAAAACGTTTGCGATCAAGAGAAGCTATCGGTTTGCATACGGGTGCACAAACTAAAACGTTTGCGATGAGTGTTTTATATTAAAAACCATTGGCGTTTTTTCAAAAGAAAATCATTTGATAAGTATGTACATTAAGAGAGAAAAACGCAAGTTCATTCAAACCATATCTTTCATTCAGTCACACTGCGGATTTCTATTCGTATGATCGAGAATTCGAGGTACAGTATTAAATCCCCCAAAAAAACTATTTCCGGCGATGGCGGAGGCCGCGTGCCGCGCCGTCGTTGTCGTTGTCGTCCTCCGGGACGCCGTTGTTGAAGTCTTCAAGGCAGCATAGAATGTTCTTCACTTGTAAATCAAACATCATGTCGTCACGCGATCGACGGGCGGGGAGCGGGAGGACGGAAACTGGCGGCGCTGAGAGGTAGCGGTCGACGGTGGCGTCCCATGCCGCTGAGGGGGGCGCGCACGGGCACGGGCGCGGCGGGTATAGCCAAACGCACGGGGACCGGCGCCGCCGTGGGTGGAGGGGCGCGCACGGGCACGGGCACGGTGGGTGCAGCCAAACGCACGAGGACCGGCGCCACGGTGGGTGGAGGGCGCGCATGGGCACGGGCACGGGAGCTGGCGCTGGCATGTACACGAGCTCGCACGGGTCCGCAGAGACCTCGCTGACGCCTGCGGCTTCCAGCTTTGCGATAGTGCTCGGTGACCAGCCCGTCAATGCTACGGGGATGGTCGCTGGCACGGTCGCGGGGATGGAAGCTGGGACGGGAGCGGGGGCAGCAACCGCCGCGGCCAGCTCGTTCTAGGCCATGTCCATGAGGCCCCATTCCTCCTTATTTTCTATCTCCTCCGGCTCGGAGTCGCCTTCACCAAACTTGAAGACTAGTGGCATATGATCATTCTGCGCCATGGCGTTGGTGGAGGTCTGCTTGAGGGAGGGGAATGGGAGGCGAACAGTAAGGCCGCCCATATTAAACAACGGCTCTGGCGCCATTAATGGAGAGGAAGGCGGGCGGGCATGGAAGTCAAAGGGCTCGCTTCCCATGAGCCTACACAACGTATAGCTCGCATGCTTCCCGATGAGCCTGCGCATTGGAGGACAGCTTGCACGCCTCTTGGTCAGCCTGCGCACTGGACTCCGCTCGCACGCCTCACGTTCAGTCAAGCAGCTGTCCGCACGGCACCTCCTATAGCCATTAAAACCAAGACACGTGGCGTCACGCGAATGGTTAACAGAACGCACACGATTTGAATTATACAAATGTTTTAGATATTAAAGTGGCAGCTATTTTTTCAAAATGCCTTTGTTGGCTGTTATTCGAGTGCACCTTCTCTCAAAATGGACACGAAAAATACCACAGCATGTCGGGTGCCATACTGTGATAGCATGCCAAGTTTCATGAATTTCAGATGAGTTTTGGATTTACAAGAATTTTAAAACAAAGTATCTCAACATTTTGCCGACAATCAACAGTGCCCTGGTATTTGAAATTCATTCCCATTTCTTGCATGTGACCTAAGCATGCACCCAAGGACACATATTTGATTTTTCAACTAATTTATATGCACTGGAGGATGTGCATGTAGTTCAAACTTGAATTATGCACATAAAATGCCTACAAAACCCAGTTAATGTATAAAAATGTCCAAACGAACCCCGAAAAATTCCAAAATTTAACACAACACTCCTGTTGTTCTATGTTGACACTAGAAATTTTTTGAAAGCAATAAGAGGCAACGGATATCGTTTCGTCCCCAAAGGTGGCACGTTCCCTACCGAAACCATCACGCTTGTTGTGAGAAGCTCTGGTTTGTGAGAAGCTTATGCCCAAACCTACCCCGAATGGGACAAATTTTTACCACGGCATATTGATGCCGCTCCATGATAGCATGCCAAGTTTCATGAATTTCAGATGAGTTTTGGATTTACTAGAATTACAAAAGCAGGTACCTCAATGTTTGCCGGAGAGCCGCGATGTCGTGGTGTTCGAAATTCATCCCCATTTCTTGCATGGGATGTTAGCATAAACCCATGGACACATATATGATTTTACAACCCATGTTGGTGCACCAAAGCATGTGCATGTAGTTTAATTTTGAATTGTGCACCTGAAATGGCTAGAAAACCAATTTAATCTATAAAATATCCAAATAAACCCTGAATAATTCCAATTTTTTATGACACACATATAGTTGCATGTTCACTGCAGATAAAAGTTCTAGCAATTCAGACACCATCCATTGCCGCTGTGACCCCATCATGTAATTCAAGTCAAGATGAAAAATCAAGTAGATCCCACACAGTGTATTATCACCAACCGTGTGAGATGCAGTACAAAATATCCTGGAGCACCGTCGGTGTATAGTACGCCTATGGCTTACGCGAGAAGGTGCGTCGGCTATAGTCCACAGCCGACGTGTCAAGCACACTAGCACGCTCCGCAAATATCATTTCGCTGTTTAATCATCACCGGTGAAAGACGGGGATGTGGACCTGCATCGTGAGGGCAACTTCGGCGGCCCACTCCGATGAGAGCGCGCCCGCAGCCGCCATGCACGTGCTAACAAGGTGCATGAGCACGGCCGCAATCTGCGACCGGGCGGCCAGGGCAGCCCAAATGGCCGATGTTGCTTCTCAGGCGGCAACAACAACATCTGCCTCGGGGATAGCAACTGGCGAGAGCGGCTCAGCAGTTGTTTGTTCCGCAGAGACGGTCTTAGCCCTGATGGAGGCCGCCCACGACCATGTCGAGGCCGCCCACGCCCAGCTCATGGCGGTCACCGCACAAATCGAACGAAGCTTCTCCGACAACGGTCGGCAACCCACGGCCGAAGAGTTGGCAATCGCCGAGAGCGTTCGAGCAGCCGTCCGTTCCTCTACCGCATACCTTGCCATGCCAGAGCCCATCCAAGCCCAGATCGCAGCCGCCCACGCCCAGCTCGTGGTGGCCTTTTCCAAAGAGATTGCTGACGCGGATGGCGAGATGCTTGCCGAGTATGGTGTGATCGATGCCATGGAGCCCCTTCCCTAGGAGACCGTCGGGCGCGAGCTGGACATGGAGGCGGCGGCGGAGATCGATGAGCACCAGCTGTAGTAGTAACGTTTGTTTTGTTTAATTAAGAGCGCTGGTCTTTAATTTTTTAGAGTAATGTTTAGGTCAGCTAGCTCTGTTTAATTGCTGAACTTGCTCGATTAAGAAGTGTGGGTGTGCTGTAGTCTCCTTAGTGTACCCAAATTATGCATTGACTTCAATGACCAATGTAACCAGGGAAATTTGAACCAAATTTTTGACATTCAAACTCATCACACATGGGTTAAGCTATCTGAATCGTTTGTGATGTTCACATATCGTACACAGTTCTCAATAAGGGACCGTGTCTGATGACACTTTGCGCGCCAGTTTTTTTGCTGAACCTATTCAGAATTTTTGGCTTCCGCGGAAATATTTACCTCCCCGCCCCTCCCACTTACCAAAAGCCACATTTCCCCTGTTTCTGCCTTCCTTTCCAAGTTGAAACCTTCACTCCTTGCTTGCAGCACTGATACGTCTCCGTCGTATCTACTTTTCTAGACACGTTTGCCCTTGTTTTGGACTCTAACTTGCATGATTTGAATGGAACTAACCCGGACTGACGTTGTTTTTAGCAAAATTGCCATGGTGTTATCTTTGTGCAGAAACAAAAGTTCTCGGAATGACCTGAAAGTTCACGAAGATTATTTTTGGAAATAATAAAAAATATTGGCGAAAGAATCAAGGCCAGGGGCCCACACCCTATCCACGAGGGTGGGAGGCACGCCGGCCCCCCCAGGGCGCGCCCCCTGCCTCGTGGGCCCCCTGGTGCTCCACCGACCTCAACTCCAACTCTATATATTCATGTTCGGGGAGAAAAAAAATCAGAGAGAAGGATTCATCGCATTTTACGATACGGAGCCGCCGCCAAGCCCTAAACTCTCTCGGGAGGGCTGATCTGGAGTCCGTTCGGGGCTCCGGAGAGGGGAATACGTCGCCATCGTCATCATCAACCATCCTCCATCACCAATTTCATGATGCTCACCGCCGTGCGTGAGTAATTCTATCATAGGCTTGCTGGACGATGATGGGTTGGATGAGATTTATCATGCAATCGAGTTAGTTTTGTTAGGGTTTGATCCCTAGTATCCACTATGTTCTGAGATTAATGTTGCTATGACTTTGCTATGTTTAATGCTTGTCACTAGGGCCCGAGTGCCATGATTTCAGATCTGAACCTATTATGTTTTCATGAATATATGTGAGTTCTTGATCCTATCTTGCAAGTCTATAGTCACCTACTATGTGTTATGATCCGGCAACCCCGAAGTGACAATAATCGGGACCACTCCCGGTGATGACCGTAGTTTGAGGAGTTCATGTATTCACTATGTGTTAATGATTTGGTCCGGTACTCTATTAAAAGGAGGCCTTAATATCCCTTAGTTTCCGCTAGGACCCCGCTGCCATGGGAGGGTAGGACAAAAGATGTCATGCAAGTTCTTTTCCATAAGCACGTATGACTATATTCGGAATACATGCCTACATTACATTGCAGAATTGGAGCTAGTTCTGTGTCACCCTATGTTATGACTGTTACATGATGAACCGCATCCGGCATAATTCTCCATCACCGATCCAATGCCTACGAGCTTTTCACATATTGTTCTTCGCTTATTTACTTTACCGTTGCTACTGTTACAATCACTACAAAACTATTACTGTTACTTTTGCTACCATTACCGTTACTTCCATACTACTTTGCTACTAAATACTTTTCTGCAGATATTAAGTTATCCAGGTGTGGTTGAATTGACAACTCAACTGCGAATACTTGAGAATATTCTTTGGCTCCCCTTGTGTCGAATCAATAAATTTGGGTTGAATATTCTACCCTCGAAAACTGTTGCGATCCCCTATACTTGTGGGTTGTCAAGACTATTTTCTGGCGCCGTTGCCGGGGAGCATAGCTCTATTCTTTGAGTCACTTGGGATTTATATTTGCTGGTTACTATGAAGAACTTGAAAGACGAGAAAACAAAAATTTATCCCTCAACTACGAGGGGAGGTAAGGAACTGCCATCTAGCTCTGCACTTGATTCACCTTCTGTTTTAAGTAAACTTGCGACACCTAAACCTGCTTCTGCTATTAATTCTGATATGTCGCATGTTATTGATGATGCCACTTCTGCTATACATGATACTTATGGTGAAACTACTTCTATGCTTGATACTAGTGTGCCACTTAGTCATTTTCTTGATGAACAACTTGCTAGGGCTAGAGAGAATGAAATTATTGAAACTGATAATATTGATGAAAGTGATTATGAAGATTCTCCCCCTAGATATGAATTGCCTGTTGTGCCTGAGGGCTATGTTATCGATGAAGAAACTGCTAGAGGCTTTCTTGCTTGCAATGATAGAAGTGATCTTAAGAAATTATTAGTTAAGCTGAAACAAAAAACTCTGAATGCTAGAATGAAGTATGATCCTGCTTATGCTACTTCACCTATCTTTGTTACTGATAAGGATTATGAATTCTCTATCGACCCTGATATAATTACTTTGGTTGAATCTGATCCTTTCTATGGCTATGAATCTGAAACTGTTGTGGCACATCTTACTAAATTAAATGATATAGCCACCCTGTTCACTAATGATGAGAAAACTCGCTACTATTATATCCTTAAGATATTTCCGTTCTCATTAAAGGGTGATGCTAAGATATGGTTTAATTCTCTTGATCCTGGCTGTGTGCGCAGTCCCCAGGATATGATTTATTACTTCTCTGCTAAATATTTCCCTACTCATAAGAAACAAGCTGCTTTAAGGGATATATATAATTTTGTGCAAATCAAAGAATAGAGTCTCCCACAAGCTTGGGGGAGGCTTCTCCAATTACTTAATGCTTTGCCTGATCATCCTCTCAAGAAAAATGAAATACTTGATATCTTTTATAATGGACTAACCGATGCTTCCAGAGACCACCTGGATAGTTGTGCTGGTTGTGTTTTCAGGGAAAGAACTGTTGATCAAGCTGAAATTCTCTTGAATAATATGTTGACTAATGAAAACAATTGGACACTTCCTGAACCGACTCCTAAGCCAACTCCGAAGAAAAGGGGTATTCTATTTCTTAGTCCTGAAGATATGCAAGAGGCAAAGAAATCTATGAAGGAAAAAGGTATTAAAGCTGAAGATGTTAAGAATTTACCTCCTGTTGAAGAAATACATGGTCTTAATTCATCACCTATTGAAGAACACATGGTCTTGATAACCCGACACAGGTAGTAAAGGTAAATTCTCTCTATAGATTTGATGAAGGTGATATTCCTCGTTGTAAGTCTGCTAGCCAATGCTTAGATGAGTTTGATAATTTTATTGTCAAACAAGAAAACTTCAATGCTTATGTTGGTAGACAATTAAAACATAATGCTTATATGATTGAACATTTGGGTGATTATATGACTAGAGTTAAAGGTGAACTTAAACTCATTAGTAAACATGCTTCTATGGTTACCACTCAAGTAGAACAAGTACTTAAAGCTCAGAATGATTTGTTCAATGAATTGAATAGTAAGAATAATGACTTTGCTGTTAGAGTTGCAACTAGAGGGGGTAAAGTGACTCAGGAACCTTTGTATCCTGAGGGCCACCCTAAGAGAATTGAGCAGGATTCTAAAGGAAATAATATGGATGCACCTAGTCCTACTGAGAGGAAGAAAAAGAAAAATGATAGGACTTTGCATGCTTCTAGTGAACCTGTTGTAATCACTACAAAACTATTACTGTTACTTTTGCTACCGTTACCGTTACTTCCATACTACTTTGCTACTAAATACTTTGCTGCAGATATTAAGTTATCTATGTGTGGTTGAATTGACAACTCAACTGCGAATACTTGAGAATATTCTTTGGCTCCCCTTGTGTCGACTCAATAAATTTGGGTTGAATACTCTACCCTCGAAAACTGTTGCGATCCCCTATACTTGTGGGTTATCAAGCGCCGCCTCCACGCCGGCGACCCTCCTTCACACTACTCGGCCTCGTCTATCCAGGCAGGTAATCCACACCCGACTCTCATCCTCCTCCTCCTTCCACATCCCATATGCCCCGACCGCCGGCGCGACACCTTCCACCCAAGTCACCGACCCCTCCACCAAATAAGCGCCACCCTAAGCCATGGTGCACGTAGTATAGCCAGGAACTCAAGGAGCATTTGGCAGCGGAGAAGCAAATCACGGCCACACGCGCGGATGAGGTCGCGATGGCTGCCATTCGTGCCGACCCCCAGATCATGGAGGAGCACCTTGCCATTTTCTAGCTACGTCGGTTAAGCATGCTCGGTGTACCCGTTGCGTGTGCTGCTCCTGCCTTTCCTTAACAAATTCTAGTGCATTGTGCTATATAATTTTACCATGCAATCTATTGCTCTAGTGTATATGTTTTATATGTCATGCAGTGTGGTGCTCACTTATTAACTGTTTGGTTAATTAGTTGTCATCTTTAGTTAATTGTTTGGTTCAATTATGCAAATGTGATGTTCAATTCTTTAGGCTGCAATTTTGTATTGTCTTCCATGTGAGAAATAAATCAAATTTATCTTTACAAAATACATGAGAAACAAATACAATTGCTATATTTCCAAGTTGTCAAGCATGCTTGGTTTGGTTATACATTGTGCAATGTGGTGCTCAGTTAACGTTTGGTTCATTTGTTGTGGTGTTTAGTTAATAGTTTGGTTCAATTCTGCAATGCGATGTTCAATAGTTGTGGGTGCATTCTGTTGTTGTATACCATGTGAGAAGTAAATCGAATTTGGCTGTACTAAATACATGAAAAACAAATACACTTGCTATATTTCCAAGTTGTTAAGCATGCTTGGTTTGGTTAACTGTCTGATCTTCTATTGGGAGTATGTTTTATTATGCAATGTGGTGCTCAGTTGACGTTTGGTTCATTTGTTGTGGTGTTTAGTTAACTGTTTGATTCAATTCTGCAATGCAATGTTCAATTTTTGTGGGTGCATTCTGTTATTGTATACCATGTGAGGAATAAATTGAATTTGGCTGTACTAAATACATGAGAAACAAATACAATTGCTATATTTCCTAGTTGTTAAGCATGCTTGGTTTGGTTAACTATCTGATCTTCTATTAGGAGTATGTTATATTCTGCAATGTGGTGCCCAGTTAATGTTTGGTTCACTTATTGTGGTGTTTAGTTAACTGCTTGGTTCAAGTCTGCAATGTGATGTCCAATTGTCGTGAGTAGAATTTTGTATTGTTGTGCATGTGAGGAATAAATCGAATTTGGCTGCACTTAATACATGAGAAACATATACAAGTGCTATATTTCCTAGTTCTTAATCATGCTTGGTTTGGATAAATGGGTTTTCCATGTGGCTTGAATTAATCTGATGAATCTGCAATATGCTTATTTTTCATCAACATATTTTACTGATAGCATGTGAACCCTTACTTAACCTGATGACTAACTACCTTATATGTGTTGCAGGGAAACAATGGGAAACACTGAGGTTTACAATCGAGGTTAGCACGTGCATGGTCCGTTGTCTAATAACACATTATTGTGCAATTGCAGGAACCGTTCAAATATTTAGGTTTTTAACAATTTGGTCTTACACATGTAGGTCCTGGTGTCAGAGGTTTTGTCCCACTATTTGACCCTTTTTGCATATGAGAAAATGAGTTGTCCATGAATATCAGTCAAGTCAAGAAACTCAGAAAGATTGTTAGGATAAAGAAATTAGCGACAAAAAACAACAAGATCTTTGTCTGCACAATGAAGAAGACATCAGTTAATTACAAGATGGTACTAACTATTATACCTTAGCTTTTTTAATCCTTTGTCCCATTTCCAATATAGAGAAGATATTTATGCACATCCTTGTTTTCAGGCCTTTCCAAAGCAGTTCACTGATGATTACCTCTCAAACCACCTCTATGGTCAGGAGGCGTGGAAGGTTTTCATACAACACCCATGGTTCAATATTGAAATGTTCCTGAAGAGAACGAAGGATGGATGGTCAATCATCCACAGGCACTGGCCTAACGTTGCAAAGACCTTCAACATGAATGAAGGCTCAATATTCGCCTTCCGCTTCAAAAGTTTTCCAGATGAGATGCATCTTTCTATGTACCATATATGATGCTAATTTTGAAAGGTTCTAGATGTTGCATGTGAAACTTGGTGCTGGTGCAGTTGTGTAATGGGGTAGCTGAGTGGTGAAGCTATATCATGTTGTACTCTGATGTATTTCAATTATGAAATCCTACTTCCATAATATGGAAATGAAATATATTATGTGCTTAATATGAATGTCAATTAGATTAATAAATGGATTATTAATAACAGGGAAATTATCCTGCTAATGGCCAATTAGCCTGCTAATTGGGTTTTTCTATTGCAAACTGTTATTCAGAAAACACCGAGGGCGATGACCTCAGACAACGCACATAGTTTCTACGAATAAACCGTGTTGGATCATTGAACAATCACACACGACATTCTCTTCAAAACTATTTGCGTTAGGCCACCTTGCGCAAACGTTTACCACATAAAAACTGTGTGTGATGGACAGCCTTTGCCACACAGTTTCTTCTACGCACCATGCGTGATGCATTCAATAACACAAACGCGGCAGCGCTATCTCAGACGATTTAACGGGGAAAATTGTGTGTGATGTACCTGCGAACGGAAACGTTTTCCTTGGAGCGGTTGTGTGGGATGTTCACACGAACGAAAAATTTTAGGGGGGACTGACTGTGTGGGATGTACTTACGAGCGGAAATGATTTCGCATGTATAATTGTATTTTTTTAGCACTACTGTACGTATAACCGTATTTGATCGCTGTCGATCGCACAGGACCTCATTTTGCCGAGCGTGTGTGCCAGGAGGGCATATCCCCGATGGTTTCTGGGTCATGTGGGAAGGACCCCCCAAATAGCCCACACTCACTTGGCGACTGTTGCAAATGCCGTCATGGAAAGGGGTTAAAAACCGTTTGTATAGCACCTCATTGGACCAGTGGCAACTCTAGCTTTTGGATCGTGAGTTTTGTCATCCATAGCATCAGCAAGAGAGTATTGTAAACATACAGTCGGACAAAAGAATCCTTCTTGGCAATTTTAGAGGACGATCCTCTCAAAGTTTCAACCAGATAAATGATAGTCAATCAATAACAAAGGTGGAACCGTGAGCCATAATTCTACAACTATAATGCAAAATACACATAGATATTGGTCATAATTATTTGCACTAGCTATTAAACTTAATTAATACATAATTGTGCTCCCACTCAAATCAATATCTCTCATAATTGATAGTGAGTGATTCAAGATCCAAGTCTAGTTCTCGGCCATTGATGTACACATCACTGATGACGAGAATTTTGACCGGTGGGCAAGCTTTTGCCAATCATATCTCCATATGACTATTGTCCATCTTTCGATGCTTCGTGCTCTGAGCTCAGAACGATTCTGCTAGAACTTCAAGACAAACGAGTGCTATCTGCATCCATGATCTGACCATCCCCATCTTACACCTCACGTCCCGTTTGTACTCATGTGGACATGACGTACTCCAAAACGTTACATGTTATAGACAGTTGCAACACTCGGAAGAGCACCTTTTAACTTGATATTTACTGTGAGAGATCACCCTAATAATTGGCTACTGCACAATTAAAGGGAGCAAACAACAAAGGGATAAACATCACTGGCAATTCATAATAGCATGATATGGAATAGCCCTGGGCGCCGGGAGTTCTCCATGATCGTCTTCAATCTCCAGTTGAAGCGAAGTGATGGCCAATATTTCGTTGCCGTGGCAACCATTTCAAGAACATTGCCATCGCGGCGATCTAAAAAACGTCGGCGTGACGACCGTTTCAGAAAACGTTGTCGTGGCACCAAAATACGAAATTCCGTAGTGGCACGAAATTATAGCTCCTCGTCTCGTGCCTGGTACACATTCTCCTCGTCGGGGTCCTCCGTGTACGTCTTGCCACTATCACCTGTAACCTATCTCTACGATATTTACATTAACTTGGAAATCTCATGGCTCCAGCCATCATGCCGTGATGCGCAGGCCAGTTAACATTACAACATATAACTATCTCATACATAAACTCATTATCATGACGAAGGCTATACCACATCATATGCAAACCTTGCAAAACCAACTTAGACGTCCTCTAATCGGTTTGGAAAATTTTAATTACGTGGCTTCTAGAGTTTCCGGATAAACCTAGCTACCTATGTGCACACCATAAAGTGATAATCCTTGTTGCTACATTAACTTTCGGGGTGTGTGAAAGAAGAGACTTAATTAAGAATCTCGTTCCCCACACTAAAATTCGTCTAATCATTACAAAAAAAGACACATCCGTGACATTTAGGGCCGAACAATTTTTTTTGTCATACTTATGACACTTCTATGACGATAATTGTGACAAAACCCGGTATCATCATAGATGTGGTGGGCTCCTACTTCTATGACAAAAATTATGACAGAAAATGGGCTTTTCGTCCTGGGTGGGCCGGAGACGCAGCTGCATGACATTCTTTGGGCCGTCCATGATGGAGAAAGCCGTGGTAGAAGCGAGGGCGAGGAAAATATCGGGGGAGTTCCCGGTTACGGTGGGTGGTCGGGGGCTGAGCGATGCGCGTTTCTCTCGTACGTACGCGTGTGTGTGCGAGGCGTTGCGCTCTAACTGAACCCGAGCGATTGCACTGCAGGCTACGCGTTACTGAACCCGAGCGATCGATCGATCCCTTGCTGTTAGCTGAACCTGATCGAGCGATTCCTTCGCTACTGCTGCTAACTGAAGCCGATCAATGCTGCCTCTGGATGAACAGTGAGCGTTGTTGGGGGGTTTGGATGAACAGTTCCCGGTGGGGGTTGGATGAACAGAACACCGTGGTAGTAGAGGCCGTTGCCGCTAGATGAACAGTACCCCGATCGATCGAGCCGGTGGATGAACAGGACCCCGTGGAGGGCTGGATGAGCAGGACCCTGTGGAGGGCTGGTTGAACAGTAGCCGGTGGAGGGCTGGTTGAACAGTAGCTGGTGGAGGGCTGGATGAACAGTAGCCCGTGGAGGGGTGGTTGAACAGGACCCCCATGGAGGGGGCTGGTTGAACAGTAGCCGATGGAGGAGCGCGCGGTGGAGGCTGGATGAATAGGAGCCCGTGGATGAACAGTCGCAGGTGGAGGCTGGAGGAGGTCGATGGTGTATGAACAGTAGCCCGTGGAGGCTGGAGGAGGTCAACGGTGGAGATGAACAGTATCCCGTGGAGTCCCGTTTTGCGGTACGCCACACCCCTCCCGATGAACAGGACCCCCGTTTCGACCGTAGCGCTCCAACACAAGTCCGTTTCCTCTGTTTTGCGGTACGCCACACCCCTCCCGATCAACAGGACCCCGTTTCGACCGTAGGAGGTCCGTTTCCGCTGTTTTGCGGTACGCCAGACCCCTCTCGATGAACAGGATCCCGTTTCCACCATGGCCGGTCGAACACAAGGCCATTTTCTCCGTTCTGCGGTACGCTAGGCCTCGTTTCCTTCGCCTGTTCCGTCCAAGCTGGCTGGCTCCCGATGAACAGCACGCGTTCCGTTGCCTCCTAATGAACACGACGCATTCCGTTGCCTCCCCATGAACACGACGACGACGCAGTTTCTCCGTTCCGACCCAGGCATGTACACGAGCCCTGGCCATACGTATGAGCGAGTAGGCGTTCGAGACCCCGCCCGTATGTACGTATGTGGTCGTATTTTCATTCTTGCACCCTGTCCGCTGTGCGTACGTGTACATGCGACACGCGCGCCTCTACTATGA
Organism: Triticum aestivum; assembly: GCF_018294505.1. NCBI lineage: Eukaryota > Viridiplantae > Streptophyta > Magnoliopsida > Poales > Poaceae > Triticum > Triticum aestivum. The sequence goes on along the minus strand of NC_057805.1, from coordinate 311,867,715 downwards.
CACGTGCGCGCCTCTACCACGACACGTGCCCTTCCTTGCACGGCCACGGTTCATCGCTACAGCCTGCAGACAGACCGATCGACCAGTATGTACGTACACATTCACGACCAGAATGACAACGCTATGTATGCTTCGACCGGGTGGGTCCCAGCTGTCAGGCACTTCCTTGCGTGCAAAGATGTAGATGGTGGGTCCCATCAGTCAGGGGGAACATTTTTTCATGAAATATGGTGGCCCATCCGGTGGGTCCCTGCTGTCAGGTGGAGGAATATTTATTTCGCGCATAATAAGGAGGCACTTCCTTGCTGCGACCGTGGACCCAGCTGTCAGCCTCTCCACGTACAGTACTCTTCCGATGGAAGTCGTTCCTTGACCATGTTGACCACGCCGCGGCGAGAGCACCAGGGCGGTGGACGTCGACGAGGCCTAGGAAGGGGACAGCGCGGAGGCGGGGAAGACGCGGCGGTGGATGCCCACACGGAGAGGAGTACGAGGGTTCACTGGTTCGGCTGCGGTGTGAGGCTACCGTCGCCGCAGGGCCTGGCCAACGGTGGGAGTAGTAGGGGGTGGTGAGGCCTCCGCGGCATCATAGCCGGCCATAGGAAGCAGGAGCACGCGGCATGACCGGCGCTGGTTTGGGTGGCTGGAGCAACAAGAGCAGAGGTTGAAGAAGCACTATCACCGTTGGATGGACATCGTACGGTCACTGGAGCTAGAATCGTTCATATTGACTAAGTTGACAAAGCCCTCCATCCCCGTCAACTTAGTAGACCCACAAGTCAGCCTCCCACTATGGTGGGTCCCAGCTAGCAGGGGGTATTCATTTTTTTGCATAATAAGGAGGCACTTCCTTGCGTGCGAAGATATAGCTGGTCGGTCCGACCTGTCAGCGGGGGGAACTTTTTTTCACGAAAAACAGAGGCCCTTCCGGTGGGTCCCAGCTATCAGGTGGAGGAATCATTGTTTTGCGCGTAATAAGGAGGCATTTCCTTGCATGCGGCCGTGGACCCAGCTGTCAGCCTCTCCACGCACAGTCTACTTCTGATGGATGTCGTTCGTTGACCACGTTGACTACTCCGTGCCGAGCGCATCCAAGGTGGTGGACGACGGTGAGGCCCCGGACAGCAACGAGCCGAAGATGGGAAGACGCGGGAGTAGACTCGCAGACGGAGAGGTGTACGAGGGTTAACTGGTTCTGGTGTGGTGTGGTTCGACAGGCGGTGGAGAAGAACATGAGGTGTGGAGGGGAGGAGGGATGGCCTGGCGAACGGTGGGGTAGCGCTTCACAGTGAAGCGTGCTAAGCAGAGTTGCTAGCAGCAGGAGGCAGGAGCAGGTGGTCCCGGCGGCGCTAGAGGTAGAAGACGAGAGATTGAAGATGTATGCCGGTCGTTGGATGTAAATCCAATGGCTAATGATGTCAGAATCATTTGTTGACTAAGTTGACAACGACTTGCGTTGGCTTCGACCTATTGGCCCACATTTCAGCCTCCAAAAATGTGGCACGTATTCAACCCATTTTTCAGAATTTATAGTCAATTTGATCTCTTTTTTTAGAATTACAATTAATTTGTTGGGCTGGGTGAACAAATAATGTAGCGTCCATGCGGCCCATTTATTTTTTCCTAAAAATTACAGGCCATTTGCACTTTCTCGAAATACACGATTTTGCTGGCTGATTCTAATTATAATGTTGGGTTGGGCGTAGCAATGTTATCAAAAAATAAACAGGGGCTGAGCATTGTTATAAATATATTTAAATAATAAGTAATTTATTATTACATTGGTCCTTAAATCTTACCAAGCTTTTGTACACAATCACCAGGATTTTCGTTGCCAAAAAATCCAGGATTTTATTGTTAAGAAATTATTTTTATAAGTTAATAAGATGTGGGATATTGTTTTCTTACATATGTAAGTATATGTTAAATATATGATGAAAATAACAATAATATATAATAACGTATAAAATAATTTGAATATATATAATATAGTTAGAACGGAAACATAAGTTGTACTAGGCGTTCCTATTCTTATATAGAAAAATAGAATAGACCTCTGCGTTTCCTTCAAAAAAAAACATAAATTGGGCTGCCGATTTTTCAGGAAAAATAAAACCTCGGATGGGAGGTCCATAGGCCGGTCGGTATATGACGGCCCTCCAAAAAATACAAACCGGCATGACGTGGGATGTGCATGTTAAAAAAGAAATCCTAGATGGGGCAGCCCAAAACCCAGCTGATACTTGCCGCCCTAGTGATAATAAATGATACCTGCTAGCTCCTCGGCTTCATTGTGAATTTATCTCCTATAGTAACTACGTTGAAGCATCTAAAAAATGAAACTATGTTGACAAACCCGTGGCAGCACAGCCGGACACGGGAGGCAGGAGCAGGCGGCACGGCTGGCGCTTGTTTAGGCGGCTGGAGCAAGAAGACTAGAGGTAGAAGAAGCACTATGGCCATTGGATGGACATCGTACGGTCACTGGAGCTAGAATCGTCCATATTGACTAAGTTGACAAAGCCCTCCGTCCCCGTCATCTTAGTAGGCCCACAAGTCAGCCTCCCACTATGGTGGGTCCCAGCTAGCAGGGGGGTATTCATTTTTTTGTGCGTAATAACGAGGCACTTCCTTGCGGGTGAAGATATAGCTGATGGGTCATACCTGTGTAGCGACCCGACCTCAGACGTTCAAGTCTCTGTGGTTAAGTGTCACCCCTAGATCGGTATGCTGACACACACAGTACTCGAGGATTTATAACAGAGGTAAATCACATGTATAAAGTAACGTAAATACTATTACCTCAATCCAAATAGCGGAAGTAACAACAAGGTTGTGGATTCCCATCAACACCAATGGCAAAGTTGAGTGTAGAAATCGTAACCCTAACGTATCACTTACTCATCGTAAGAAGTCATGTAACATGAGACGTTGCAGCCACAAAGGGTCAGTACCTCCAACTCAATCCCAATTAAAAGTTAACAACCTGACAAATTAATTAAGTAAAGTGATGAGATCAAATCAATAATTCAAGTACCAGATACTCAGGATGTCCATAACCGGGGACACGGCTAACCATGATTAGTTTGTACACTCTGCAGAGGTTTGCGCACTTCTCCCCACAAGACTCAATCTCCTCCATTGGATTTCTCGCACTTCATGGTGTTTGAGAAACGGATGACAGAGACACAGTCTTTCAGAAGCATTAACTCTAACCCTGGGTAGACAGTACCAACCTACATCCCTCTACATCTGCTAGCCTACCACTGGAAGAGGTCACGCAACTTACTCAACTATGCTAGAGCCCTGTAACGCCCCAAGACCGACGCTCCAGAAGACTTCCATATATTTCGTGATCACAGTGTGTTTCTTTTGTGCTTGCTCTTTTATTTTTGCATTGCATCGTGTCATCATGCCATCATGTCATTAATCTTTGCATCTCAACTCAACTAATAAATTGCATAGATGGTTGATCTATTTAAATTGAGGGAAGGGTGACTTCTCTTTATAACATATCCCAATATTAGGGAGCTATATTAAATATTTCTTTAATTTGGACATCACCATAACACACTTGCAAATTATCCCAATGCCTTTGTTATCTTAATGCTTGGTCTCCAACCTTGCCATATATTCTTTCATCATAATCCGGAGCTCCACCAAAATCCGAACATTTTTGGACCTTCCCAACCCTCACTTCCTATTCAAATCATTTGAATTCAAATCAAATGAGTTTGAATTTAAATCTTTTAATCATGGCCTTTTCTATTTTCTCGGAACAAGCACATTTTTGTGAGTCCGGGAAAATAATCCCCATGTCCAACTTCTTTCCCTAACCCTCTCTTTCTTTTCTTCTCTCTAATTCTTTTCTGTTAAAGAAAGTATGAGAGAGAGACAGCCTAGGCCGGCCCATCCTTCCTCCCAGCAGCCCAGCCGGCGCCCCCACCAGCTCTAACCCTAGCCTCTCTCGATCCCCTCAGCATCTCTCCCTCGATCCCCATCTCCTCCCGCAGCTCCGCCATCTCTCCCTGGTTCTCTCCCTTTCTGTCCCTCACACGACCACACGCACACTATCCCCGCGCCCGATCCCTCTACTAGCGACCTCCACCACCGCGTCTCACCCCTGCCGTCCCCGCGCCCTGCTGCCTCCTAGAGTGCCACGCCATCGCCGTTCATCTTCAACCGTGGGAGCACAGTCCTCCTCCAACTCCGTCCCCTGGCTGCCTCTGTCTGCATCGAGCAGCAGCAGCTCGTCGCTCAGCGCCATGGGCTCTGCTTCGCCCCGCTGCTTTGTTCCCGCTGGCTGCCTCCCCCGCGCTGGTGACTAGCTCGCGGGAGCAAGGTGGTCGTCCGACACCTCGTGCCCAAGGACGCACCAGCCTCAACCCCCTTCCCTGCGCGTGAGATGCTCTCCTACGTCAGCCACCTCGCGCCGGCTCCTTCTCCCACGCGCACGAAGCCTTATCGCTGCCTGCGTCCGTCCACCACTTGCAGCTGCCGGAGCAGGACCTCCTCGTCGTGGCTCTGCCTCCACTAGCAGCCTCCTGCTGCCTGTCATCTCCATGGCCTTGATCAGCCCAAGCCGCAGGGCGTTCCGGCCCTTGCACATCACTGTTGACCCGAGGAGACCTCCGCCAAGTCCAAGGACTATCCCCGAAGATTTTGGACGCGCCAAGTTCCTCTTCGGAAGTACTACGTCTACATGACGACCCGCTAAGTATCGTGGCAACGAAGACCTTTGATGCATCAAGTCTCTCTCCGACAATTGTTGGGCTACCATCCCGTGCATTGCACCAAGTACCACGACATTGATGGCCCTACAAGTTCAACTACGGTTGCCGTGTACGACTACCGTGGACGTCAAGTTCCTCGCCGTGACACCGAACATCAACTGAATGTGTACGACTACGAAACGTGTACCACTACTTCCACTACTGTCGCGAGAACGACTACTTCCACTACAACCCATGAACGACTACTTCCCTCGACATTTTTGAAGCACCTCGAAACGCACGCTTCAAAGTTATAACGACGAGACGACCGTCGTGGACCGAATGCATGTGTTGTATGAGATGCACCGTTTGCACCGTGTCCGAATTGTCACTCGTTTCCATGCCACTAACCCATGGGAACCCGGTAGTCGGGAGCATCCCACCATCTCTAGCATGTTTCGCACATCCGCACGCTTCCTTTTGCACCGGTATCTCCATGAGCTACCGGAACCGATATGTTGCCGTGCCATAATTTTCGGATTCGCTGCTGTGGCACCCCTTTCTTCAACCATGGTGACAAATGCTTCATAACATGCTCATGTCAACATTTTCATAAAAAGGCATAAAACTTGCATTGTCATCCGCATCATGATAACAACATTTAAAAATGTTTATAATTGTTGTTTCCTTTAAATTGCTAAATTTGCATATGGGGATTTTCCGGAATTATTGTTTGTTATTTCCAGCCTCATTTAAACTTGCCTAAATAGTCAGTTTAATTATGCTTCACCTCTTGCCATGTTAACCAACATTTAATCTTGTCTTGTTCCTAAACGAGAGCAAACTGAATAACTTGAATGTGGTGTTTCTTCAATATGCAAGTCGTTGCATATTGAGCTCCACTTAATTTGTAGTATTGTTTGTGCACCTTTCCATGCCTCATTAAACTAGACATGCATCATACTTGATTGTGCATCATGCCATGCTTATGTGTTGGTTGTTTACCATGATGTTTGCTTCTTTCCGGTTGCGCTTCTCCTTCATAGTTTCGGTTACGTTGCGATTGTGAGGATTCGTTCGACTACGTCCGCTTGTCTTCTTCATGGACTCGTTCTTCTTCCTTGCGGGATCTCAGGCAAGATGACCATACCCTCGAAATCACTTCTATCTTTGCTTTCTAGTTGTTCGCTCTATTGCTTTGCCGCGCTACCTACCACTTGCTATATCATGCCTCCCATGTTGCCATGTCAAGCCTCTAACCATCCTTTCCTAGCAAACCGTTGTTTGGCTAAGTTACCGCTTTTGCTCAGCCCTTCTTATAACGTTGCTAGTTGCAGGTGAAGTTGAAGTTGGTTCCATGTTGGAACATGGATATTTTGGCATATCACAATATCTCTTATTTAATTAATGCATCTATATATTTGGTAAAGGGTGGAAGGCCCGGCCTTAAGCCTTGTGTTTTGTTCCACTCTTGCCGCCCTAGTTTCCGTCATACCGGTGTTACGTTCCTTGATTTTGCATTCCTTACACGGTTGGGTGATTTGTGGGACCCCCTTGACAGTTCGCCTTGAATAAAACTCCTCCAGCAAGGCCCAACCTTGGTTTTACATTTGCCTACCTAAGCCTTTTTCCCTTGGGTTTTCGCGAGCCCGAGGGTCATCTTATTTAACCCCCCGGGCCAGTGCTCCTCTGAGTGCTGGTCCAAACTAGAGCCCTTTGCAGCGCCACCTCGGGGAAACTTGAGGCCTGGTTTTAGTTGTACGGATTGCTCATCCGTTGTGCCAGAAAGCCGTGCCCGCGGTTATGTGGCAAATGAGAATTTGTTAATGTCCGGTTGTAGAGAACTTGACACTTGACTTAATTAAAATACATCAAACGTGTGTGTAACCGTGATGGTCTCTTTTCGGCGGAGCCCGGGAAGTGAACACGGTTTGGGTTATGTATGAACGTAAGCAGTTTCAGGATCACTTCTTGATCACTTCTAGCTTCGCGACCGTTGCGTTGCTCCTCTTCTCGCTCTTATTTGCGTATGTTAGCCACCATATATGCTTGCTTGCTGCAGCTCCACCTCATTACCTCATCCTTCCTATAAGCTTAAATAGTCTTGATCTCGCGGGTGTGAGATTGCTGAGTCCTCATGACTCATAGATTTCTACCAAAACAGTTGCAGGTGCCGACGATACCAGTGCAGGTGACGCAACCGAGCTCAAGTGGGAGTTCGACGAGGAACTTGGTCATTACTATGTTTCGTTTCCTGATGATCAGTAGTGGAGCCCAGTTGGGACGATCGGGGATCTAGCGTTTGGGGTTGTCTTCTTTTATTTTGGTTCCATAGTCGGACCTTGATTGTACTCTGAATGATGTATGTTTAATTTATGTATTGTGTGAAGTGGCGATTGTAAGCCAACTCTTTATCCCATTCTTGTTCATTACATGGGATTGTGTGAAGATGACCCTTCTTGCGACAAAACCACCATGCGGTTATGCCTCCAAGTCGTGCCTCGACACGTGGGAGATATAGCCGCATCGGGGGCGTTACAAGTTGGTAATCAGAGCCATCCCCGACTTAGGAGCCCCCTGCTTGATCGAATCGCTGGCGTTGTTGAGTCTAGAAAAAAATGTTTTGAGTCTTAGGATTATATATATCGGAGAGTAGGATTCTTTTTACTCCTCAGTCCCTTTGTCGCTCTGGTGAGGTCTCCTGACGTAGATGTTTTGCCTTTCCTCTCCTCAAATTTCACAAAAAAATTAGGATCACGCGGGTATCTTGGAATTGTTCCGATGGTTTTGTGACGAGAACATTGTTCTTGGTGCCTCCTGACATTTAGGGGTTGTGGCAGTGTCCCGGGGAGTTGAGCTCCGAGGTGTTGTCGTCACAATTTTATCTTTGCAGTTCTGGAATACCTGAGTTTCGCCGACATCAAAAATCTCTTTTATGCAGTTGTTGGTGAGATCACCTCGACGCCACCCAGTACAGGGGCGGGAGTTCGGGAGTATTTCCATAACTCGTATAACGGATGCTTTTTGAAGGTTGAGGAAAATGATTTCTGAAGGTTTCTTGGTTATGTGTTGAAGGATGGATACAGCTGGATCTAGGTATTGTTAGTTTGGGTGAGATATATTGCGTCCCGTGTATCCCCAACACCTGATTGCATAACCAGAAAGTTTCGGGAGTTTATAAGTGGGAATTCAAGTAGCTCCTAGGATATCTTTCCAACAGATGCATGATATGAGATTGGGGTTCGATGTCTAGTGGTCCGCCTATCCACGGTTGGTTTTACAGTGGTCTCGTAGTGTCTTAAAGAGTCCTTGGCTATGCTGACTCGGGGACGCTTCGTAAGTCACGTGCACTGCCTTGTACATGATGGTGCTGTACGATCGAGCCCGTGTGGGCCCCACCACGAAAACTTCGGACGAAATCTCTATCATATGTTTGTTCCGGCTTATTCTGCAAGCCAAATCCTTTGTTTTTGTTTTGTTTTGTGGTATTCGAGTTGCTTAAATGCCAAGTGTTGATTCCATACCTTATTCTAAGCGGTGTTCTCATATTTCTATGTGGATGCTAATCCTTCTTGTTCATCAAGGTTGTCTTTTCAATCCTTTCCAACCGGTGTGCTTCTCTTCAAGTAAATCTGATCATTCCAACATTCGCAAGATCAATTCTAAGCTTTTTCTCAACGGTGTCCATTTCATCCGACCCAAGTTGCTTCTGTTTTCCCACCCTCCCACCCTTTTCTTCAAGGACTCAGATTTCTTAATCAAGTATCCTTTTTATTGATGCGAAGTCTCTTCATTCTTTTCTTTCAATGTTCTTATCCGGTGATTTCCCATGAAGATACTAACGGAGCTTCAAGTTTATTATTATTCGTTCTTTTTCTTCTCCGGTGGATTCAATTCAAACTTTGTCGATCATATCCTTTCCTCGTTTCAAATGTTTTCTCATGCCGGTGCACCTCTTAATCAACCACCTCTTGCGGTTCATGTTTATCTGGAGTGCTGAAGGTATCCCAGAGGATTCATGTTTCTATTCTTAATCCTCTCTAGCTATTTCGAGGTCTTACCTTATTCAAGCCATTTAATTGAACTGGCGCAATCTCTCTTCTAAATCGTTCAACGGTGTATCTTTTGAGTGGGCCCTAACCCACAGGTCTTTTCCCAGGATCTTACCTGACTCTTCTAATTTTCCCGGAGCTATTCTCAAATTCATTTAAAAGTTTGACGTAAGAATAAATTTTCATCAGTCAGATGTCTTTCTCCAAGATCTTTCAAATTCTTTCATCGTTAATTCAACCTTCCTATTCTTCATTGTTCCGGAGTGCCTCAACAAATCATGGTCGTGCTTCTCGTCGTCATTCTCGGATTTTGAAGACCGAAGAAGAGTTCCTCTTATATCCTTACCCGTTCTTCCAAAGATTCATGGTTCTAGCTTGTTGCCATCCTCTCATAATTGTTTTCGATTGTGAGAATTCTTTTCACCCATCTGGTGCAATTCAGGAGTCTTTTCAGTTTGATTCTCCAGAGCCCATCATCTCAGATTTATTCATTCTCAGCTTTCAGCTCTCGTTCTCCAAATCTTACCGGTGCATCGCCCAAGAATTCCCTAGTCAGCTCGTGATCTCTTCATTCTCTTGTATATAAATTTTCCCCAAGTATCTTCGTTAGTTTTCTAATTCTTCCCGGTGAAGTGTGCCTTGCTACGTTCATTTTCAATTCTTACGGTGGTTCATTCAACATGCCTATTCCTTTATTATCGTATCATTTCATTCGTTCTTTCTAATCCTACCAGTGGTTCGTGGAAGACCTTCTCAAGTTTGCGCTATATCTCTCTTCAATCCTTTTCAAGAAGGATAAGTTGCATGCCAAATCAGTTTGTCATCAATTAAAATTGATGAGGATAAGCATAACATAATTCTTGTTCTCTTTCATCAAGTTGAGAAATTCTTTTCTTCGGATATTGTTCATGTTGAATAATCTCACGGTTCTACGTTGTTCATCTTTTCTTATCCGGAGTTCCAAGTTTTTCTCGGTTGTCTTGTCGCGAAGCTCAATCTAAATCATCGCAAGACTTTAATCTTACTCATTCATCCTTCAATTTTATCTCATCATCCTTTTGTTACCGGAGCTCTTCATGGTGGTTCATCAAGGATTTAATTCATTCTCGAAGCGTTCTTCAAGATTCTTCCTGGAGGAGCTCAAGCATTCTTCATCTTGCATTCCGAAGTGCAATTCTTTCTCTCTTATCTTTTGAGGTGGTGTTATGTCATTCTTGATAATTTTCTTCATGTTTCATGATTCACAAGTTGTCAAGAATGAGATATTTAACCCATCATATTTTTCTTCATCCATGAGTTGTTTCAACCCATAATAATCTCTTTGTTGGAGCTATCTTGGTATAGATTTCACCAAAAGCTTTCCCTAAGGAATGTTGCTATTGTGGTGTTATCCCAATGATCCAAGTTATCTCTCTATCACCTTGGTGGGAGAAGTGTTTCATCTCACTGGTGTTATCAATTATATTATTTGTTTTCGTTAGTGGCAGAATTGCAACTCAAATTTTGAGGTCTTTTCCATAAACCCACTACAAGCTTATCCTTTCGTTGTTGGTTTTTCCAACAACTCCGTTCTAACCTTCTTGGAAGGGTGCTTTCCAAGATCATTTGTGGCAGAAGTTGGCATTTTCTTCTCCATTCCTTTATTCCAATGATCTATCTTATATTTCTTCTTACGGAGGCATGGCGATGTTGCTCTCTTCAAACATCATCTTGAATTGTGAGGATCGTGTTGTTTTCTTGCTTATCCATTTAACTGGAGTGGTTTCAATGTCTATCTTGTCACTTAAGCTCTTCTTTCTTGCCGTATTCCTTGTTCCTTGTCCAACAGAGTGTTTTCATTTCGTTCATCTCCATGGTATTCTTTCTTTCAATTTGTTCAACCTCTCAAGGTTCTTTGGTTTCACTCGTTTGTCAAAGAAGCAACTTTGTTTTACCTCTTCCTCTTCCGTTTCTCTCTGGTGCCATCCTAGATCTCGGGACGAGATCCTCTTGTAGTGGTGGAGTGTTGTAACGCCCCAAGACCGATGCTCCAGAAGACTTCCATATATTTCGTGATCACCGTGTGTTTCTTTTGTGCTTGCTCTTTTATTTTTGCACTGCATCATGTCATCATGCCATCATGTCATTAATCTATGCATCTCAAATCAACTAATAAATTGCATAGATGGTTGATCTATTTAAATCGATGGAAGGGTGACTTCTCTTTATAACATATCCTCCCAATATTAGGGAGCTATATTAAATATTTATTTAATTTGGAAATCACAATAACACACTTGCAAATTATCCCAATGCCTTTGTATCTTAATTCTTGGTCTCCAACCTTGCCATATATTCTTTCATCATATTCCGGAGCTCCACCAAAATCCGAACATTTTTGGACCTTCCCAACCCTCACTTCCTATTCAAATCATTTGAATTCAAATCAAATGAATTTGAATTTAAATCTTTTAATCATGGCTTTTCTATTTTCTCGGAACAAGCACATTTTTGTGAGTCCGGGAAAATAATCCCCATGTCCAACTTCTTTCCCTAACCCTTTCTTTCTTTTCTTCTCTCTAATTCTTTTCTGTTAAAGAAAGTATGAGAGAGAGACAGCCCAGGCCGGCCCATCCTTCCTCCCAGCAGCCCAGCCGGCGCCCCCACCAGCTCTAACCCTAGCCTCTCTCGATCCCCTCAGCATCTCTCCCTCGATCCCCATCTCCTCCCGCAGCGCCGCCATCTCTCCCTGGTTCTCTCCCTTTCTGTCCCTCGCACCACCACACGCACACTATCCCCGCGCCCGATCCCTCTACTAGCGACCTCCACCACCGCGTCTCGCCCCTGCCGTCCCCGCGCCCTGCTGCCTCCTAGAGTGCCACGCCATCGCCGTTCGTCTTCAACCGCGGGAGCACAGTCGTCCTCCAACTCCGTCCCCTGCTGCCTCTGTCTGCATCGAGCAGCAGCAGCTCGTCGCTCAGCACCATGGGCTCTGCTTCGCCCCGCTGCTTTGTTCCCGCTGGCCGCCTCCCCCGTGCTGGTGACCAGCTCGCCGGAGCAAGCTCGTCGTCCGACACCTCGTGCCCAAGGACGCACCAGCCTCAACCCCCTTCCCCCCACGTGAGATGCTCTCCTACGCCAGCCACCTCGCGCCGGCTCCTTCTCCCCCGCGCCCGAAGCCTTGTCGCTGCCTGCGTCCGTCCACCACTTGCAGCTGCCGGAGCAGGACCTCCTCGTTGTGGCTCTGCCTCCACTAGCAGCCTCCTGCCGCCTGTCATCTTCATGGCCTTGATCAGCCCAAGCTGCCGGGCGTTTTGGCCCTTGCACATCACTGTTGACCCGAGGAGACCACCGCCAAGTCCAAGGACTATCCCCGAAGATTTTGGATGCGCCAAGTTCCTCTTCGGAAGTACTACGTCTACACGACGACCCGCCAAGTATCGTGGCACCGAAGACCTTTGATACGTCAAGTCCCTCTCCGACAATTGTTGGGCTACCATCCCGTGCATTGCACCAAGTACCACGACATTGACGGCCCTACAAGTTCAACTACGGTTGCCGTGTACGTCTACCGTCGACCCTCAAAGACTCCGTGGACGTCAAGTTCCTCGCCGTGACCCCGAACATCTACGGAATGTGTACGACTACGAAACGTGTGCCACTACTTCCACTACTGTCGCGAGAACGACTACTTCCACTACGACCCGTGAACGACTACTTCCCTCGACATTTTTGAACCGCCTCAAAACGCATGCTTCAAAGGTATAATGACGAGACGACAGCCGTGGACCGAATGCATGTGTTGTATGAGATGCACCTTTGCACCGTGTCCGAATTGTCACTCGTTTCCATGCCACTAACCCGTGGGAACCCGGTAGTCGGGAGCATCCCACCATCTCTAGCATGTTTCGCACATCCGCACGCTTCCTTTTGCACCGGTATCTCCATGAGCTACCGGAACCGATATGTTGCAGTGGCATCATTTTCGGATTCGCTGTCGTGGCACCCCTTTCTTCCACCATGGTGACAAATGCTTCATAACATGCTCATGTCAACATTTTCATAAAAAGGCACGAAACTTGCATTGTCATCCGCATCATGATAACAACATTTAAAAATGTTTATAATTGTTGTTTCCTTTAAATTGCTAAATTTGCATATGGGGATTTTTCGGAATTGTTGTTTGTTATTTCCGGCCTCATTTAAACTTGCCTAAATAGTCAGTTTAATTATGCTTCACCTCTTGCCATGTTAACCAACATTTAATCTTGTCTTGTTCCTAAACGAGAGCAAACTGAATAACTTGAATGTGGTGTTTCGTCAATATGCAAGTCGTTGCATATTGAGCTCCACTTAATTTGTAGTATTGTTTGTGCACCTTTCCATGCCTCATTAAACTAGACATGCATCATACTTGATTGTGCATCATGCCATGCTTATGTGTTGGTTGTTTACCATGATGTTTGCTTCTTTCCGGTTGCGCTTCTCCTTGATAGTTTCGGTTACGTTGCGATTGTGAGGATTCGTTCGACTACGTCCGCTTGTCTTCTTCATGGACTCGTTCTTCTTCCTTGCGGGATCTCAGGCAAGATGACCATACCCTCGAAATCACTTCTATCTTTGCTTTCTAGTTGTTCGCTCTATTGCTTTGCCGCGCTACCTACCACTTGCTATATCATGCCTCCCATGTTGCCATGTCAAGCCTCTAACCATCCTTTCCTAGCAAACCGTTGTTTGGCTAAGTTACCGCTTTTGCTCAGCCCTTCTTATAACATTGCTAGTTGCAGGTGAAGTTGAAGTTGGTTCCATGTTGGAACATGGATATTTTGGCATATCACAATATCTCTTATTTAATTAATGCATCTATATATTTGGTAAAGGGTGGAAGGCCCGGCCTTATGCCTGGTGTTTTGTTCCACTCTTGCCGCCCTAGTTTCCGTCATACCGGTGTTACGTTCCTTGATTTTGCGTTCCTTACACGGTTGGGTGATTTATGGGACCCCCTTGACAGTTCGCCTTGAATAAAACTCCTCCAACAAGGCCCAACCTTGGTTTTACATTTGCCTACTTAAGCCTTTTTCCCTTGGGTTTTCGCGAGCCCGAGGGTCATCTTATTTACCCCCCGGGCCAGTGCTCCTTTGAGTGCTGGTCCAAACTAGAGCCCTTTGCAGCGCCACCTCGGGGAAACTTGAGGCCTGGTTTTAGTTGTACGGATTGCTCATCCGTTGTGCCCTGAGAACGAGATATGTGCAGCTCCTATCGGGATTTGTCGGCATAGTCAGGTGGTCTTGCTGGTCTTGTTTTACCATTGTCGAAATGTCTTGTAACCGGGATTCCGAGCCTGATCGGGTCTTCCCGGGAGAAGGAATATCCTTCGTTGACCGTGAGAGCTTGTGATGGGCTAAGTTGGGACACCCCCTGCAGGGTATTATCTTTCGAAAGCCGTTCCCGCGGTTATGTGGCAGATGAGAATTTGTTAATGTTCGGTTGTGGAGAACTTGACACTTGACTTAATTGAAATACATCAACCGCGTGTGTAGCCGTGATGGTCTCTTTTCGTCGGAGCCCGGGAAGTGAACACGGTTTGGGTTATGTATGAACGTAAGCAGTTTCAGGATCACTTCTTGATCACTTCTAGCTTCGCGACCGTTGCGTTGCTCCTCTTCTCGCTCTTATTTGCGTATGTTAGCCACCATATATGCTTAGTGCTTGCTGCAGCTCCACCTCATTACCTCATCCTTCCTATAAGCTTAAATAGTCTTGATCTCGCGGGTGTGAGATTGCTGAGTCCTCGTGACTCACAGATTCTACCAAAACAGTTGCAGGTGCCGACGATACCAGTGCAGGTGACGCAACCGAGCTCAAGTGGGAGTTCAACGAGGAACTTGGTCGTTACTATGTTTCGTTTCCTGATGATCAGTAGTGGAGCCCAGTTGGGACGATCGGGGATCTAGCATATGGGGTTATCTTCTTTTATTTTGGTTCCGTAGTCGGACCTTGATTGTACTCTGAATGATGTATGTTTAATTTATGTATTGTGTGAAGTGGCGATTGTAAGCCAACTCTTTATCCCATTCTTGTTCATTACATGGGATTGTGTGAAGATGACCCTTCTTGCGACAAAACCACCATGCGGTTATGCCTCCAAGTCGTGCCTCGACACGTGGGAGATATAGCCGCATCGTGGGCGTTACAAGCCCATAATAGCTTGTGGCTGCACACGGAAGTTTCTAGCATGAAATATCTCAGATCCCTTTGAGCCTGGGTGGCGGACTGTAGGATTATCACACGGGTACTCCGGGATATCCTAGGACAACACTAGATTCTCCAAGTGCCCAAACAAGCAATCCACCCAGATGTGTATTAAAGTTGCCACCTTAAGTTGAACCATTAAATAATCATCTCACATCTGTCATGGATTCACTCACCCAAACCACGTCTACAAGCATAGCATAGTAGTATAAGCATAACGTAGAAGTAGCTCCCAAGGGTTTAATAATAAACAGGGCAATAGGTTCTACCTCATCAACTACTTCCCAATACCCACAAGTTAATCACACCCTAACCATGCAGTGTTTGAGGATTGGAGCTAATGCATAAAAACTGGGTATTAAAGGGATATGATCAAAGTGTGAACTTGCCTTGTACTGTTGATGAAGATGATTCGCACTCAAAACTCTTGATAGTTCTACTCATCACACTCCGGTCAATCTTTCGTAAGCAAGCAATAGTAACCACACATAAGCAATCATGCAAAAGAATCGAAGAAAAGGTCTCGGAAAACTTCGAAAACAAGCAATGAACTCTTGCAACAGAAAACAATTTCTAATAGTACCAAAATTATATGAATTTGGCCTTATCAGAAAGTTTAGGTCAACAGCTTTAATTTGCAAAAAGAATCAACTCAAACGGAGTTGTAAAACTCGAGTTATGATCAAACAAAGTTCCAACCCAAATCTGTTTGAAATCAAATTTTAAAACTTTCAAAAACATGTTCAAGTTGATTATCTGGATAGAGGGGATCATAACGAAGAAGTGGGCGTTGGTTTCGTTGGATTTGGATAAACGGGTAAAAAGATGCGATCGTTTGAAACCGAGGGGCTAGACTGTAAAAGAAATACTACAAATAGGCCCCTGGACAGAAAATAAAAATAAAAGGAAAAACCTAAAGAACGAACGTTCGTTACAGAACGCTAACGAAAGAAAATCGTTCGCCGTGTATACCTAACTAGTGAACATTCGCAAATTAAAATTAACTAAAAAGAAAACCGAAATTAAAAGGAAAAACCGACAAAAACCGGATCAGGCGGCGGTTATACCGGTTCGCGGCGGTTTGGCGGTTTTCGCGAGAAAATCGGCGGCGGCGAGGACGAACTCCGGCGACAGTGGCTGCGGCGGCGAAGTGGCTCCGGCGGGCGAGCGGCACGGCG
>NC_057805.1:311812942-311851082 GCF_018294505.1 Triticum aestivum | reverse complement strand
GCGGCTAGATGCGGCAGAGGGCGGTGCGGAGATGCGGGGAAGGTGAGGCAAGGCGCAAGGCGGCGGTGGACGTGGTCCAGGGGGGCCCCGGGTGCGGCTTAAATAGAGGGGGGCAGAGCAGGCCAGAGGCGGCACGGCGGGCATGGCGGCCCGGCGGCGGACTCGGGAGGAGTCCCGGCCGGGGACGGGAGGAAGGCGGCGCGCTGGGGGGCTTGGGCCGGCCCGGTCCGAAAGAAGAAAAGAAGTTTTTTTAAACAATTTCCAGGCAAACAAAATAAATAAAAAATAGTATATAGGCATATAATATGTCAAAATTTTCAGAAAAAGATTTCCTACAGCATGAACATTTTTCTAACCTCAAATAAAATCCACAGAAATTCAAACAAAGCAAAGAGTGATACAACTCTAATAAAATCCAATAAAAATCATTTTAAAAATACCAAAATAAATTCAAATTTATTTCTCTCCAATTTTCTGATGTAGGGAATCATTTTACCCTATTTTCCATATATTTTATTTTTGGAGAAAAATAATTTGAATAAAACCCAAATAACTCCAAATTGAAAATAATTTCAAAGGGACTTTAAATTTGATTCTTTGAAACTTCCAACTCATATTTCATATGTTTTGAAGAAGTCATTTTATCTTCTCTCATGAAAATCATTGAGTTGCATAAAGTTCCTAAATTTGAAATAGTTCCAAATGAAATTCAAATATTATCAAAAACCCTTTTCATTTATTTAAATGGAAGAAGTCATGTCATCTTCTCTCTAGGGTTTTGTCTTTGAAAATAATTTGAATTCACAGAGATCATAAATGCAAAAAAATATGAAAGTTTGGGAAAGTCCTTTTATTCCCTCTCATTTAACTTTCAAAAAGATTCGAATTTCACTCACTTTCAGTCAATCAATCACACAACAATCAAACAAACAATCAAATCTATTTATTTAATATAACATTCCAAAATTTAGAATTTTGGGATGTTACAAACCTACCACCCTTAAAATGAATCTCATCCTTGAGATTCAGAGAGGCTAGAAAGAAATAGGTTAGGGTCGGGGTCTTCTCAAAATCCATCGATCATCACAGGGGGTCTGGGGTGCTACCACCCTTAGAAGCATCGTTACGGTTAACTCATATACTCCATCCTTATTGTTGACAGGGTCGGTCTTCTCAGATCCTCGGGAAAATTCCTTCTCTGGGCTCTTCCTGTAGTGGCATACCCTTTTCCTCAATTCCTGTGTCCTTTCATCTTGGTAAGGTTATTCTGAGACTGGGTCTCCTTAGCTGACAGGTCTGGCGCCAATACTAAACAACCGTCGATATCTCATGGTGGTAAACCATTTATGGTTTCTCCTACAGGAAATGGGTCTGGGTTGAACCTCACCGTATGACCTACGGTTGGCATAAGCTGCCTTGTAACAGGGAAAATACTTACACCATTCTAAGGTTTAAACAAGGTTTTGATCGTTGTCGCTCTAATATGGGTGAGTCACTCAGATTTACCATCCCATATAGCAAGGCGAATATTAAGAGTAAGTCGGTATGGTGATCAATCCATCCCACACCCAAATCATTACCTTGTATATGGTTTAGCGAATCTCGCATTCTAACACTCGGTCATCCTCACAAGCACTACAGAATTTCTCTTGTCGACGAACCAAGTTCGGATAAATCCATGGATTCTGCAAGCCAAAAGAACATCTATCGTTCCTTCACAACTCTCAGGTTTTGCGTAACTGCTATAAGATCGTCTGTCGATAAAATCATAACTTCTTCCAGGGTTTTTCCTTCACCAAGAGTGTGCTTGCTTCTTGGCAGGTCCTGGGGCCTATGGGTTATGACCCATCTCATCACTTACAAACCTTGAACTCATCATGGGGGCCACTGATCATTATTCCAACATCCAGCTTCCTAGCATTCTTAAATCCATCCAATTGTACTGTCTCCCTTCCTTCTATTAGTGCTAAACTAAGACATGATTACTCAGACTCATCATGGAGTTACAATTGCTCCATAACCAACATTCTACCTCCTTTATATCCAATAATACTTCATCCCCTCATACTTCTTGGGTATCCCACGTATAGAGTTAAAACTCATAGTTATTCTGTCCAAAGTCCACTCTGTGGAATGTCGTTATCTTCTCCAGGGGCCAAATGTCCTCGCAGGGTACTACCACCCTTGAAATGCACAAATTCATCCATAGACCATATTTCTCATATCCTCGAAAATGGTCAAAATCTTTCTTCATAGAGTAACAACTCATAAAATCCAAATCAGTACCAATGATGCTAACTTGATTGATCCTCAAATTATTACAATCTCTTACATATCCATTACATGCCTCAACTCAACACCTCACTGATAAAAGTTGTTCCCACTACTACTACTATACTTCTTACAGACACAACTAATTATCACAAGTCTCCTTCTCCTTGGGGCATTCTCTGGCAAAGTGCCCTGCTTCATTACAACGAAAACATCCTACTTCTGACAAGTCTCGAGGTTTCCTTGTTATTACATAGCCTCCTTGGTCCTCGACTTTCTTTTTGGGCAACTGCTGAAGTAGTGCCCTGACTCCTTGCAACTGAAACAGGTGATATGACTCAGGTCCTTCCTGGAATCCAATCTACTTCTCTTCCTGGATTTTTCTGTTCCAGTCAGGGCTTGTATTTCTTTTGGGTCATACTCTACTTCCTCTGTCGGGAATTCTACTAGATCCCCATTCAGACAATTTTGGGAGATGTGTCCTTCTTCTCCACATGAATAGCAAGACTTGGTGTAGGGTTTAGTTGGGTCTTCTTCGGGTGTGTCCTCCACCTCTTCCTTCATCACAGATTCTTCTAAAATTTCCATGAGGGCTCCTTTCATTGCTTCTTTCTTCTGCTGGATGGTTTTTTGTACCATGGGGTAAAGGTGACACCGAGCAGGGTAGTGGGTAGTCCCTTCACACCAGAAACAAGTGATCTGCCTAGTTGGGCATTCTTCAGCTGGGTGACTTCCTTCACAATTAGGGCATTCATCCTTGTGTTCCTTATGGTTGTGTCCTATTTCTCCACAAAGCTTGCATGCACAAGGTTTCTTCACATCATTTACATAAGGCTTCAACTTCTGGGACACCAACCGAGACTTTGGCAGAGTCAACATAAATTCTTTCTAAGTGGTTACTCTTTGCCATCCATTGATGGTTTGGTACATCCTCCACCAAGTAGCAGCACCTCTTTCAAAGCACTGAAGAGCGTGTTGGGTCATATCTTTTCCGACTATAGGGTCATTCTTCATGTGAACCTCCATGTTCTGAATCCATCGGTCTGTCTCCAATTGACTCATCGGTCCAGGAAATATGGGTTCATCTCCATTCATCCTCTATTGGGTCCATGGGTTTGGGGTGGGATAAGAGAGATAGAGAGGGAGAGGGATACACACAATACAAACAATAGTTTTTGAAAAGGCAGATTTTATTTGTGGCTATCCGAAAAACATCAATCAAATGACAGCTCACAATCGTAGCATCTAACGTAGGTATTTAACCGGGGTTTGGTCTTCTAAAGGTCAATAAATCTTCAAAGTCGCCAAACTCTTCAAGCCTTGTTCATGTCTCCGGTGGCTACTTCTGATCGTGCTTGTCCTTCTCAAGTTTTTTTGCCAGATCAACTCTGTTAACGCGAAGTTTCTCGTGACGTCCTTTAATGTTCTGGAGTTGCGTTCCAAACTTCTGGGTTTCAACATCCTTGGCATGAACCACGGTCCTACTGTCCTTCAGTTTCTGACGAATCTCTGGTATCTCGAGGTTTTACTCCTCTAGCTTGGCTACTTTCAGCTTCTGAGTCCTGAGTTCTTCACAAAGTACATTCCTTGTCAAATACGGCTTCCTGCAGGACCACCCTAAACTTCTTGATGTAATCCTCCAGATCCTGGTGATACACCAGCTAAGATTAAAACTTCATCTCTTGCTGATAGGTGCTCCATCGACCTTCTACCTTCCAATCCTTCTGAAGAAATGCATGCTTATCTCAGCACGGTGACAATAGCATAGGCGGGCGATAACATCATGGATAGCTGTGTTTCTGCCCTTGTCATTACCATGAGCTATCATTCCATAGTTGATATCTCCTCCATTAGGGTTTTCTTGACATAAATCTTTGAGTTCTACTGCTCCATGTTCCGGTCTTTCTTCGACACATCTTGATCTCGGGTACCGACGGCTTCAATGGTCTGACAAACTCCATAAGGGTATCCTTCCTAGGTCACACCAATCTAGAAATTCTGCAGGGACTTCAAATTCTCCTAGTCTTCGGAGTCTTCAACCATTGTAGTTTCAATTACTCTAATGCACGGAAAAAATCCTCTTCATTCCGAAGTGGTCTTAGTTGTCCGATATCTCGTACTTCTTGGAGTGGTCTCATCAGTCGAATCTTCGTGATCAAAAAGGGGAAAGGGGTAGTCTCACTAAAAGGGAATATTTGAATAAGCTCATAAAAGAGGAGAGGAAAAAGATCCTTTTGAAAGTGAAGTTGTAGAGAAAACCTTTCCTATGGGCTTGCCAGTTTCTATGGTCACGTCCTACAGTCAACATGTGCTCTGATACCATCTTGTAGCGACCCGACCTCAGACGGTCAAGTCTCTATGGTTAAGTGTCATCCCTGGATCGGTATGCTGACACACACAGTACTCGAGGATTTATAACAGAGGTAAATCACATGTATAAAGTAACGTAAATACTATTTCCTCAATCCAAATAGCGGAAGTAACAACAAGGTTGTGGATTCCCATCAACACCAACGGCAAAGTTGAGTGTAGAAATCGTAACCCTAACATATCACTTACTCGTCGTAAGAAGGCCTGCAACATGAGATGTTGCAGCCACAAAGGGTCAGTACATTGAATGTACTGGCAAATTCACACCATGGGACAATGATGAATAATAACTATCACTACATGCATATTTGGCTGGTGGAAAGCTCTATGTTTAGTTGTTTTTTTCGAAAATCCAATTTTTTTCTACTGCAAAGGAATATATTTTATTGAAGTACAAAGTTTGTTGAAAATATTGAGAAGGTTCCTCCAACTCAATCCCAATTAAAAGTTAACAACCCAACAAATTAATTAAGTAAAGTGATGAGATCAAATCAATAATTCAAGTACCAGATACTCAGGATGTCCATAACCGGGGACACGGCTAACCATGATTAGTTTGTACACTCTGCAGAGGTTTGCGCACTTATCCCCACAAGACTCGATCTCCTTTGTTGGATTTCTCGCACTTCATGGTGTTTGAGAAACGGATGACCGAGACACAGTCTTTCAGAAGCATTAACTCTAACCCCGGGTAGACAGTACCAACCTACATACCTCTACATCTGCTAGCCTACCACTGGAAGAGGTCACGCAACTTACTCAACTATGCTAGAGCCCATAATAGCTTGTGCCTGCACACGGAAGTTCCTAGCATGAAATATCTCAAATCCCTTTGAGCCTGGGTGGCGGACCGTAGGATTATCACATCGGTACTTCGGGATATCCTAGGACAACGCGGGATTCTCCAGGTGCCCAAACAAGCAATCCACGCAGATGTGTATTAAAGTTCCCACCTTAAGTTGAACCAGTAAATAATCATCTCACATCTGTCATGGATTCACTGACCCAAACCACGTCTACGAGCATAGCATAGAAGTATAAGTATAACGTAGAAGTAACTCCCAAGGGTTTAACAATAAACAGGGCAATAGGTTCTACCTCATCAACTACTTCCCAATACCCACAAGTTAATCACATCCTAACCATGCAGTGTTTGAGGATTGGAGCTAATGCATAAAAACTGGGTATTAAAGGGATATGATCAAAGTGTGAACTTGCCTTGTACTATTGATGAAGATGATTCGCACTCAAAACTCTTGATACTTCTCCTCGTCACACTCCGATCAATCTATCGTAAGCAAGCAATAGTAACCACACATAAGCAATCATGCAAAAGAATCGAAGAAAAGGTCTCGGAAAATTTCGAAAACAAGCAATTAACTCTTGCAACAGAAAACAATTTCTAACAGTACCAAAATTATATTAATTTGACCATATCAGAAAGTTTAGGTCAAGAGCTTTAATTTGCAAAAAGAATCAACTCAAACGGAGTTGTAAAACTCGAGTTATGATCAAACGAAGTTCCAACACAAATCTGTTTGAAATCAAATTTTAAATCTTTGAAAAAACATGTTCAAGTTGATTATCTGGATAGAGGGGATCATAACGAAGAAGTGGGTGTTTGTTTCGTTGGATTTGGATAAACGGGTAAAAAGATGTGATCGTTTGAAACCCAGGGGCTAGACTATAAAAGAAATACTACAAATAGGCCCCTGGACAGAAAATAAAAATAAAAGGAAAAACCTAAAGAACGAACGTTCGTTACAGAACGCTAACGAACGAAAATCGTTCGCCCTGTATACCTAACCAGTGAACGTTCGCAAATGAAAATTAACTAAAAAGAAAACCAAAATTAAAAGCAAAAACCGACAAAAACCGGATCAGGCGACGGTTATACCGGTTCGCGGCGGTTATACCGGTTCGCGGCGGTTTGGCGGTTTTCGCGAGAAAACCGGCGGCGGCGAGGACGAACTCTAGCGACAGCGGCTGCGGCGGCGAAGCGACTCCGGTGGGCAAGCGGCGCAACGCGGAGGCGAGCGCGCGGCGAGGTGGCGGCATCGCGGTGGTGCGCCGCGGCAGCGAGCTTCGCGGCGGCTGGGCACAGTGCGGCTGCGGCTAGATGTGGCAGAGGGCGGCGACGAGATGCGGGGAAGGCGAGGCAAGGTGCAAGGCGGCGTCGGACGGGGTCCAGGGGGGCCCCGGGTGCAGCTTAAATAGAGGGGGGTAGAGGAGGCTGGAGGCGGCACGGCGGGCATGGCGGCGTGGCGGTGGACTCGGGAGGAGTCCCGGTCGGGGACGGGAGGAAGACGACGCACTGGGTGGGCTTGGGCCGGCCCGGTCCGAAAGAAGAAAATAAGTTTTTTTAAACAATTTCCAGGCAAACAAAATTAATAAAAACAAAATAAATAAAAATATTATATAGGAATATAATATATCAAAATTTTCAGAAAAAGATTTCCTACAGCATGAACATTTTTCTAACATCAAATAAAATACCAAAAAAATCATTTTAAAATACCAAAATAAATTCAAATTTATCTCTCTCCAATTTTTTGATGTAGGGAATCATTTTACCCTATTTTCCATATATTGTATTTTTGGAGAAAAATAATTTGAATAAAACCCAAATAACTCCAAATTGAAAATAATTTCAAAGGGAATTTAAATTTGATTCTTTGAAACTTCCAACTCATATTTCATATGTTTTGAAGAAGTCATTTTATCTTCTCTCATGAAAATCATTGAGTTGCATAAAGTTTCTGAATTTGAAATAGTTCCAAATGAAATTCAAATATTTTCAAAAAACCTTTTAATATATTTAAATGGAAGAAGTCATGTCATCTTCTCTCTAGGGTTTTGTATTTGAAAAGAATTTGAATTCGCGGAGATCATAAATGCAAAAAATATATATGAAAGTTTGGGAAAGTCCTTTTATTCCCTCTCATTTAACTTTCAAAAAGTTTCGAATTTCACTCACTTTCAGTCAATCAATCACACAACAATCAAACAAACAATCAAATCTATTTATTTAATATAACATTCCAAAATTTAGAATTTTGGGATGTTACAAACTGTCAGCGGGCGAATGTTTTTTCGCGAAATACAGAGGCCCTTCTGGTGGGTCCCAGCTGTCAGGTGGAGGAATCATTATTTTGCATGAATAAGGAGGCATTTCCTTGCGTGCGGCCGTGGACCCAGCTATTAGCATGTCCACGTACAGTCCCCTTCCGATACATGTCATTCGTTGACCACGTTGACCATGCCGCGCCGAGAGCACCAGGGCGGTGGACGACTGCGAGGCCTAGGAAGGGAACGACACGGAGCCAGGGAAAACTCGACGGTTGTTTCCCACGCGTAGGGGAGTGCGAGGGTTTACTTGTTCGTCTGCCATCGCCGGAGAATAACAACAGGTATGGGTGAGTAGAGGGATGGCTAGGCCAGCGATGGGAGAATGATGGGGCGGTGAGGCCTGCGCGGCAGCATAGCCGGCCGCGAGAAGAGGGAGTAGGTAGTCCCGCCGGCGCTTGTTTGAGCGGCTGGAGCAGGAAGAGCAGAGATTGAAGAAGCACGACGGCCGTTGGATGGAGATCCAACAGTCACTGCTCTCGTGTGTTGACTAAGTTGACACGGCGTTGCGTGTGCGTCAACCTTATTTTTAGGAAAGCATACGCGTCAACCTGTAGTAGGCGCAATAGTCAGCCTCAAATCTGTGGAAAACAGCATACAACCCATCTGCCATTATTTCTAGTAATTTACAGCCCATTTGCCAATCTTAAGAATATTTTGGAGCCCATCTTCTTTTTGTTAGCATTACACCCCATATTGTGGCCACAGTTAAAAATTATACGAAATTTTGCATATTTCGGTGCGGTCAACTGTTTTTAGTCCTGAAATATCGAGTCACATTCAAACTATTTTGAAAAATAATTTATATAAATATAAAATCCAAATAATTGTCCAGGCATAAAAATCAATGGAATTTAAAATCTTGTAATTAAAAAAATGAAACTAATTCCCGGTTTGATGTGTTTTAAAAATGTACAGCCCATTTCTGGGCAAACCGAATGAAACTTGCTCCTCATCTTGAAAGATTTGCAGCCCAGCAGGGCTAATAAAGCAAGTAGGCCTCGTTTGGGTATTTCTTTAAAAAATAGAACTGGGCTAGCCATTTTCAGCAAGAAAAGAACACAACTGGGCTCATGATGTGGTAAACATAAATAAAACCCTGGCAAGACGGGCCACAGCCCCCGCACAGCCCCGTTGTTACCCTGATTCGTCGCTAAAACTAGTATAAATAACAACTGCTTGTTCCTAAAAAAAGTAAATAACAACTGCGTGACCTGCTGGGTCCCTGGTGTCAGCCACTCATTGTGTAATTCTCTCGTTTATTGACTACGTTGACAATGGCGTGAGCCCCAGATGTCCAACCATTAGGAGGAACCATTTTTCGGGGCTTGTAATAACAAAGCACTTGCTTGCGTACTACCATGACGCTGGTGGGTCCCTACTGTCATCCTCTCCACGTACAGTCATATCCTTGTTCCTCTCGGTTGTTGACGGCGTTGACAACGCAAGAGGGCGGCGCACCGCGCACGGCGAGCGAACCAAGGCCGAGGACGACGGCAAGGCCTCGGACGGAACGAACAGGAGCTGTGGAAGATGCGCAGGTCAAGTCGCAGGCGGAGGGGGAGGGGAGTACGAGGGTTGACTGGTTCGGGTGCGGGTACGTGTTGGGGCTGACATCGCCGGAGAATAACAGGACATATGGGGGAATAGAGGGAGGGACTGGCCAATGTTGCAGGGTATGGTAGGGCGGCGGAGGCGCAGCCAGCCATGGGAGGCGAGAGCAGGCGGAGCCGACAGGGTGGTTTGGTTTGGGCGGCTGGAGGAACAAGACCAGAGATAGAAGATACACGACAGATGTTGGATGGCAATCCAACGGCTGGTAGGCAGAAACGTTTGTTGACTAGCTAGTAATTTGACACCACCTTGGATAGGCTATTTCCTCGTGGGTCCCAAATGTTAGAATTCAAATCTGTCATGGTCATGCAGCCTTTCCTATGAAAATTTACAGCCCATTTGGTGTGCTAGTTCGAAATAAGTTTGTGGGTGCTGGTGGGGGCTAATCACTAGGCTTCTGTAATGCACAGTGAGCTCAAGCAGCCGGCGAGAGTGATGTTATTTCTCTTGGTTGGGATTTTTTATAATATTTCACTCTAAATTAAACGAATGGCAAGCCATTTGCCTTGTTTCAAAGAAAATATGACAGTCACAGCCGAGTTGAAAAGGGCAAGAACATCTAACTCCAGCTTACAAACTGTACAAAAGCACGAGGGCTAATTGTTCATCAGGTTTAGACAAAACCCAGGTTGAAAAGGGCAACAACATCTAACTCCATCACTGTTTTCGGCAGTCACAGTCAAATGGATCGGTCAGGTCCATAGAATGAACATCCTGGGTCGTAAAATTTACTGGGTTATGACCACAATATGTTGTAAATAGAAGCCCGACATGTTCAGAAACTCTTTTGCCCACCTGAAACTCCTTTTTTTGCTCTTCGACATACCCATCCGTCAAAACCAAGCTGCTGATAAACTTAAGACTGATGGACAATAGTAACCTCGCATTCAGCAGGAAGAATGTGACAAATCTAGTGTTTGCATGGTTGGCTACATATCGTTCTAGCGTTATTGTCTTCAATCGAATGTCATGAGAAGTGAGAAAAATCTCGGTGCTTACGAATCCACCGATTGGTTATAACTTTCTTACCCCGTACTGTTGCCTAAATAGACATGAAGATTGAAAGTAGTTAAGGTCTAAAAAAAGAGTGTGGAAAGAGCAACAGCTGAACGGTTTACTCTAGTACACTATATGCGGGCTTCCAATGTGCGTGAAATTATCACCTTTATATACAACTTCTCTAGACATGGAAAGCATTGCAGCAAGCCAATAATCTTGTTCAGATCAAAACTATTCATTTGGATATATAAGATCTTGACAGAATCCAGCACCATTGATAGGCTATCAATGGAGAAACTTTCATTGAGCATAGAACATAATATTAGTACAAAATGTGTACTCCGAGATGATATATAACTTATGCGCAGAAATTTAAAATACAGCTTATGGTTACAAGTGTAGATGATAATATAAATTACCTGAAGAACTGTGGACCCAAACACCATCTTGAAATGAGCACAGAGATCATGTATTACACCCAAGGTCTCCAGTTTAGGCGCAGAGAGGACGGTTATTTGCGACGGTGAATAACTAGAATCAAGGATCAACCTTTAAAGTGAAGGGGCATCTTGTATGATGAGCTGCCTTTCGTCAAAAGAAATTCCAATTCTTACAAGCTTAGGCGAGTTTATTTGGAGACAACCGATTCTAACTATGAAAACAAGCACCAAGCACTCCAGGGCAGGGCAACTAGAGTGAATGATGCTGTGCAATGAGGCCTCTGATATACGAACCCGCACAAGTGAAAGTTTCTTGAGAAATGGGAGTCGAAGGTTTAGTACCAGATTGTCTGGTAGGTCGCACGACGCAAAGGTGGCGGTGTGGAGAGAGGAGGAAAATCGCGAGATGGACATCGGTGCTGAGGGCATAGGTAGATGGCGTTCAGTATCTGGTAGGTGATTTCCAGGGGAATAGTAGAACTCAAGCAGCTGTAGTTCTGTGAATTCAGGGGATTTCAGCCAGGCGTCCACCGTGCAGGGCATGGTATGCTTGCTTAGGTAGCATGACGGGATGCAGAGGCTTTAAACGGAGCCCTGGTGGGAGGAGATGATGGCTCTGGGGATTTCAAAATCATTGAAGAGAGATAGCTCACGACAGTCGAGATTAAGGGGCACGGCGCGCCATGGAGGGCGCCACCGAATTGAGAGGACTTGGGTGTGGCAGCAATCCTTGGTGGGGAGAAGCGAGATGATCTCCCCAAGGACGGTGTCCGGGAGATCGCTGATGCGGTCCACCCGAGATTCTACAGGTTCCTGGGATCCGGTGGGGGCGGGGTCACTGCTTCTCCCCGCGCTGCCGTGTGCGGGATCTACAACAGGCGTTGACGCTGGCGGGAGTCTCATCTTCTTGGCGCTGGGGTCAGCTGACTCCATTTTCCTCGAGGGCGTCGCGTCGCGCTCACGGATTTGAGCAGAGTAACGAATGACGAGCCTAGTTGCAGTGCGAGTGAAGAATAAGGGGAGCTGGGGTTTCTCTGTAGTAGTGAGAAAGAAGGGGAGTTGGGGTTTTCTGTAGGAGTGAGGTGAGGAATTTGGGGGTACGAGTGGAGCGAGCTGACGTGAGGTGGGTGGGAGTGAGGAGGAAGAAGAGCACCCAGATTTTGGGGGGGGGGGTGGTGTTCTGGGTGTGGGTAGCACCTCTCATTAAGTAAATATATGGGCCTTTGAATTGATTTTATTATTTACTAGGGTGGATGGGTTGTTTTGTCTTGGGCCCAGAGAAAAAATTACTACTAGTACAGTGGAGACACTCTACAGCTACCAGAAAAACCATTACTACTAGTACAGTGGATACACTACCGCTTCTGGCTCCTCCTAGGTCATCGAAACGTCTCCCTCTACTGAATGCTGTTTTACTTTTGTTCACCGACATGCGGGCCATGCCGCGCGCGGGCCCAAATGCCATCCACCAAATTAGAAGGCAGTATGTAGGCGGAGAGTCACCCCGGTCGGTGCGCGGCAGTAACGAGTCGTCGTATCACAAAACCCCACCTTCCCATAGTCTAAGTTTGACGGACGAAGCAACCATCATTTCACTCTTCGCTGAATCCCCTTCTCCCTCACTGTCTTCAAGAAAGCCAACACTCGCATCTGCCACTGTTCTTCTCTCCCAACGAAGGGAAGGTAAGCTGATCCATGATATTGGTATATTTTCGTTCAGAGAAAAAAAAGAACTTTTGCAAAGCAGTAACCAATCCTCACTCTCTCTATTGTTTCATTGTCATTGCGATTGTGGTTTCCCTTCAGTGGTCTCCTAGTATTCGTCAATTCCATGATGGACCAAGGAGAACCAGGCAAAGATCTGCCGATATTGGAGCAGACGCGAGAGGCTGATCCCCACAAGACAGAGAGCTCCAATAAGATGGAGGCAGCCACCGAGCCGGCCCCAGAAATGCTCACGGCCACTACTGAGATGGTCAACGCCCCGTTTGAGGTTACAGCCCCTGTGGCACTGCAGCAGCAGTTTTCCCCCTTCGAGGATGTGCCCTCCCTGTCTTTGGCGATCTCGATTGTGGTTTTTCATCTAAGTATGTGGTGATGAATAATGCAAAATTTTATTACCTTCGATGCCATGCTATACATTGTGGTTTAAATAACTTGTGTTTCTTATACTGGAAAGTAATTCAGAATTTGTTTCTGCTTCAATTAGAGCCTTGATGGAGACAAGGATTGTGTGGTTGTACATGTCACTCGCTATGAGGTGGATGACCTGAATATACGCACTGGGAAAACGGAGTTCTTAGGCTATTGGATCCTGGAAGCTATTTGCGCTTATACCGATGGCGAGTTGTATTCCAGCCTCACTGTTGTCAGGCGTGTTGTCCAGGGTGTACTGAAGCACAAGAAGTTCAAAGTTACTCCTTCGTTTGTGAGGCATACTGTTCTTGTCAAGCTTACGCAGGAAGATGGCATGGCGTGCCTCCACAAACAAGTTTATGAGTGGCAAGGCCACAAGGTTATCTTCATGAAGGTTCAAAGGATTGAGCTGCTACCAGACGTCCTCGATGATATTCATGGCAAGGTCCGTCTTGCGTCCAGCCCAAATTAGATCGAGGCATGAAATAGTTGCCCCAGCTAGTGTTTGATACTAGTTTGGATTGTGTCTACTTATCCGAACCTTGCCTATTATCAAGCTCTCTGGGGATAGTACTCTGTTTGAATCCGTCTATGGGAACTGCTTCTACTTTTGTGTGCCCGTGAATCATGTGAGAACCATCGTAATTGTTGCCGAAACAGATGCGTCCTCACTAGTTTTTGCATGTATATGGCATGGTAAGACATAAGTTGTCACGGTTTATCATACGAGCAGTGTGCTTTTGATGAAATAGAGTACTCGTTCGAGAAATGTGCGCCCACGTATGCATAAGTACTTGTAAACACTGTTGGTGCTACCCCACTTGTAAGCAGTTGTGCAAAACATGGCACATTGGCTCAGCTCGCTTCAACACTAGGCTATCGACCAGCTAACAATCAATAATCTATTGTCTGGCATATAAGCAACAACGTATCTTATTACAGTGGTTCATGCAGTTAACTGAGGCCACAATGTAAATTCCAAACGTTCACATGCTAGTCCAGCGTTCATGTGGTACACTGATATTAAACTCGGCTTCATAAAAAGCATAAGTTAAGCAATTTCATACATCTCAATGATTCATAGAACATAACAAACATATACTAGTTCACAGCAAAAGACAAAGTTGTGGGAAGGTTTACAAATCAGGAAAAAAAAGCAAGGCTTCTTTGAGCAAAGGGCCTCCCGGCAGGCTTAAATTTCCTGGAGTTCACTCTGGTTTTTTCTTGTTGCCACCATATAGGGTTAGGTTCTCTCATTCTAGAATAACCAATTATAATTGTGTTCTCAGCTGGAATGCTGAACGGAACCATGTAGTGTACTGACCAGCTGAAAGTCTTGTGCATTCCACTAAATTTAAGCGCCGCTATTGGCAGAAATAAGCAGACCACAATGCCTCTTGTCCGCGCACCTGTCCCAAAAACCTCAGTGCAGCCGTGCCAGCTAGTCCTCGGTCCATGGATGAACTGGAAGAAAGTGCATTCCTGACTAGGATGCAGCTGTTTTCGCTCGTCCCTGCACTACAATCATGAAGTAAAACGTACGAATTAGCTTCTTTTAGATTGCGTTGGTCATTCTACCTAGTTAGAACCAATGTAGGAATACCTGGAACACTGGTGGTTAGAGGATGACAGCTAGGAATAGTCATCTCATTTTGTGCAGTTGTACTAAAACTGAGGTGTGTACTTTTGATTGCGCAGATAGAAATGATATGGAGACAGACATCCCTGTTTGCGCAAATACGAAATACGGTTATTTAAATAGTGATAGATATTTGCAGTGGCGTATGATTAACAGCAGCATCTATTGTGTTATAATTGGCACTAGATTGACAGTATGAAAGTGCCCTTAAGTAAGTAGCATCACATCACATCAACACTGCCACTAGATTAACATGCATAACAATAGCATTAGTATTACTGTCATGAGAGTAGCACATGGTCAGTAAATGAGCAATCAAATTTGTGCAGTTCCACTAGGATGAAGCAATGTTAGCGGTGTGAGGTTTAAGTGAAACTGCAAAAACACAATTCATGGGAAATAAAGCAAGACGGAAGCACTTCATAAAATGGTGGTGGCATTGCTTCAATTTATGGATGGCACTAGACCATTACTTATAGTGACATTAGGTGGCATTGCCTAATGCTTCATGTGATTTTACATTAACGGTAGCGATATGGGCGTAGGGGCAGCAGGGGCATAAAGTGGTGAGGCAGATGTGGTTGCCGAGAGCGGCAAACACTCAGGCAGCATGTCTGCATTTGTCCCATTTTTTATCACCTCGGCGACATTTTCCTATGTGAGCACAGGAAATCTATACCTGCTCATTCT
Source organism: Triticum aestivum (assembly GCF_018294505.1). Classification (NCBI taxonomy): domain Eukaryota; kingdom Viridiplantae; phylum Streptophyta; class Magnoliopsida; order Poales; family Poaceae; genus Triticum; species Triticum aestivum. Next base: position 311,835,797 of record NC_057805.1, on the reverse strand, counting down.
CATTTGCGTTGTCCCCCAACACCCGTCACTTTCTTTCCTTTTTCAACCAAGAGACAGGTCCACTTCCCCCCAGCCTTCGCCATCCACCATGCTTTCTTCGCCTTTTCAACTAATAGACCGGTTGGGTGGCCAGTATCTACTACTTTCCCCCATTTCATCTTAGAACCAAGTCCTAGATTCATGCTACAACTTTCCCAGTTTCTTCCCTGTTTGAACCAACTCTTAGATTTGACTGTATGAACTAGCTTTACCTCTAATAATAGTAAAAGTCTAGGTGGCTTTGTAACAGCCGACGGAAGTAGAAAAGATCCACACGCAGCCACATGGGGAGCTGGGGCAGTAGAGCAAGGCAGGTTTCGAAGGAATATATACCCGAGGGTCGTCGGCATGTGGCAAAGATGGCGTTGGGAGGCCGCATCTTGGCCACAATACCGCATGGAGGAAGAAGGGGTTGAAGGCCCTCCCGAGCCGGCGTGGCCGCCGATTGGGACGCGCGGGCAGCCGTTGGTCTCCTCCCTCGGCGCCGACGACAGCGTGAACGATGCACCTACGCCCCTGCCCCGGTCGAGGTGGTCCGGCCGGATTTGTGACCAGCCATGAGCAGAGAGAGAGTGTGGCCACCTATGTCTTGCTTAGATCTGGAGAGCATGAGAGAGTGAAAGAGAGGAACCCTAGTAAAGCAAGCACTAAGGCTCCTGCTTATATATATAGTGAAGTGATTTTGTTGTACAAGCTTCAAAAAAATGCGCTCCTATGTGTACTCGCGAGTGGGTGTGAGAGTACTAGTGCATGCGTGCACCGCTTCTTTTCGTGAGAGTACAATATACTATGCCCAAAGAACGTTCGCCACAAGAGTAATAGTATAAGTGTGTGACGTGTGAGATAAAATAAAAGGTGCGCGACGTCTTTTGTTTTTTAGAAGTTCTGAGGGTAGGGTGTGAAGAGCACATATGTGTGTGATGTCTACCTGCAGATAGATGGTGGGTGCGAGTGGACTCGGGAGAGTCGTGACTCGTGGGGGTGCGTGTGTGCGTGAGAGAGAGGGGGCACGTATCAATGCAATGCATGTGTCCGTAAATCATTACCCGACAAACGTTCGCCACAAGCCGTTTCCTGACGAACGCCGTAAGAACCGTTAGATCGGCATCCGACGGTGTCAGTTTTGCCATGTCATTTAACAGAGGAGCCACTCCTCCTACACACAAATCTTCCACGTGAGTTTTAGCAAGTGTCGTATGCTCCTCCCTCCGTTCCAAAATGCAGTCCATATAGCTTTATTGAAAATTCGAACCTCGCAAACTTTTACCGAGTTTTCATGTACTAAAATGCACATATAGAATACCCAGTATATATCATTTCATTCATCTTCGAGAGGTAACTATAAAGATGGAGGAGGAGTCTACAAAGAAAGACCGTCATATCACCTGCAGCAATTTCAACCATCCTTTGGTGTGGAGGAATATCATAGGAACTCTATATGATATGATTTTTATAGGATTTTTTTATTTAGAGCCAATTGGTTCATAGGAATAGATTCATATACTCCACATTTCAAAGTAAATAAACATGTATCATTTTTATAGCTTTAGAGCCACTTGGTTCATATGAATGGATTCCTATACTCCCATAATTTCAAAGGAAAATAAACATTAGCGTAGATTCAATAGAAAAGTTCCTATGATGTGAACCAAATGACATCTCTTTTCTAATCCCTCCTCATAGGAATTGAGATACATGTCATCTCTAGATTCAATAGAGAAGTTCCTATGATGTGAACCAAATGACATCTCTTTTCCAATCCCTACTCATGGGAATTGAGATACATGTCATCTCTTTCCCTACAACTTCCATGTATACATCTTCTATTCCTAAATAACTAGTACAACCCACTAGTAGCTTTTTCCCTAGACATGCAACTATGGCACAAGAACACGTCATGCATGCAAGTCATAAATCACATTGATTTTTCTACTCTATGCATGCAAGCACCACATCGTCAATTTGTGCATGTTACTCATAAGTTATTTCTTGCATTAAATTTTGCATTGACAATGTATGTGCTGGTCACGTGCACACATATGTAGTTCACATTCACATTTTTGTTAGAAATGCCATTCTTTTAACTGCAATTCAATTTTTTCTCTTTGTACTCCCTCCGTCTAGGTGTGTAAGTCATCTTCCGAAAACCAAATAATCCCAAAACACTTTGGCACGGTACATTAACTCCCTCCTCGTTTCTTGTTTCGTGACATATCAACCAATAAGAGATGTGGGCCGTGCATGCTTTCCCAAAACACAAGCACTTCTCCTTTGTTCTAGAATCTTCCGTATCATAATTGCCCAAACTTTTTTTCTCTCAATGAATTGCCATTACTTGTTTTTTACTTTATGCTTTACAATGCACAATCCCATGAATCTTAACCTTTTTATAAAACTAATTGATTTTGAATGAGATTAACTATAAGAACTAAACGAACATCTACATTATGCATATATGACTCAAAGCTTTACATGCTATAGTGTATATTTATTCATAATTTGGTTTCCAAATCTCATGCGTTCAATGCATGTACCTTACTAGTTTTAGTAGAGTAGCAAATTTCACGCGGCCACGGGTATATCAAAATGCAGGGCCCATGCATCATTTCGTTTCGATCAAACCTACGTCCACAATTTTTTGTACGTATATCTCCACTAGTCCCCGAACCCAAAATGCTTCCTCGTTCCCGTAAAACTAAGCGGCCCACACATATTAAGGCGTCGTCTCGAACTAATCCCTCTCCCATTTACTACGACGTGGCCCCGCAGCCGTAGTACTCCTACAAACCCTACCGCCGCACGCATCATCGGTTTTCTTCAGGAGGACGAGGGAGAAGCGGATTTGTAGTGGAGGTGCTTTCAAAAAAAAGGATTTGTAGTGGAGGCCCCTACCCTAGGGTGCCCTAGGTAGCTATCGCAAGCATAATTGGTTTTCTCTTTTCTGTATGCTCTTGCGCCCTAGAGTGAAATGATGGTTGCTTCGTCCGTCCAGCTTAATGCGGGAAAGGTGGGGCTTTGTGATTTGACCCCTCATCGCTCATTACTACTACTGGGCGCTACGACCGGGGTGCCTCCAAGTCCAACCGCTGCTCCAAACTGTAATTTGGTGCATCGCACGTGGAACAAGACGGTGGATGAGCCGCATGTCGGCCAAAGGGGTCTTGTTAAGTGTGTCACCATTTCGTGTGCGGACTGACCCTGCTTGAGTTGCTACGCCAACACGACAGGAGGAGCCTACCACTTGGTTTTGCTCCTCGGTGAATCCCGACTATATTGATCTAAAAAGGTACGTACTGTACTACCCTCTCTGTCTCGGTTTATAGGTCACGCACGTAGTTCTCGGTCATCCATTTGACTAACTAAATATGAGTTACTATGTCACAAAAAGTATATCATTCGATTCTTAAGCGATATAGTTTCTAAACATATACTGTTCATCACATATATAGCCAGTTAAATTCTCAACCTAGAACGACGTGCATGCCCTGTAAACCGATACAGAAGAAGTAGTAAAAATGAGGTGATTTTACTGAGCGATGGGCGGGGGAGCATGGCCTGTCATGCGGTCTCACGTGTCATGATGCACCAAGGCGATGCGCGTGTCCCTGTTGAGTTAGAACAATGGTAGAAGCAATACTACGTGGTTTTCCTGAAGGAGATGATGGCAAAGTGAAGCATGAAATAATGGTTGCTTCATCCGTCTAGGAAGGTGCGGCATTGTGATTTGACGTCTCATTGCTCATTACTACTACTAGGGCGGTACGACTGGGGTGCGTCTCCCCTGTTGTTCTGCATTGCTAGTTGGTGCATGACACGTCGACCTGGTTGCTATATGTCCCACGTGTCAGCGAGAGGAAGTACAAAATTCATGAACGCGAGCGTCGACGGAGGAGTACAAGACACGGCTTGGTTTTTGCTGCTTCGCGCGATCCATCGATACAAACCCGGACTAAAAAAAGGCTAGGGTGGGTCTTTTCCTGCGCGGCAGGCAGGGGAGTTTGGCATAGTCTGTTCGAGGCAACAAGTCAAGAAGGGAAACAAGCAAATAAAGGTTGAGCGACTTAGTTTTGGGAAAATCTGATTTTACGGAGTACGTACCCACTATGGAGGTAGTATACTATGAGTGCTTACTACTCCCTCCTTTCCGGTTTATAGGGCTCGTCTAAAAAATTTGTTTTCCCATTTTATAAGGCTAGTCATAGTGGGAGTAACTTAGGTAGTAACATAACATATCCCAAGACAAAATTGCTTATGTGGCATGAAGTTAATGAGGAGAGAGATGATTGTGGTAACATAATATGTTACTGTAACATAACACATCCCGAGGTAAAATGAGTCTATATCTCAATTAATGAAGGCTTGCATGTTACCATTCATATGTTACTACTCATTATGAAGGTATTAACATAGACTAGTAACATATGCATGTTACCAATCTAAGTTACTCCCCACTATGACCAGCCTAAGTCTCAATTCTACTCGTAGTAGTAGTAGTACCATCACATGTTGGATTTCGAGGTGCGTTAAATCACCCGATGCAAGCATTGTCAAGAGAAAACTCACCAATCCATGTAGAAGTTCATGGAAATTTAGTGGTCATGCATGCATTCATTCTAATTAATGCCTCGGTAAACATAACTTAGAGAAAAACGACATTACTTGTGCAAACTAAAAAATTAATTCCACCACTCACCGTCTACCATGGTTGGAGAGATTTTGAAATTGAGCCATAAACTAGAAAGGAGGGAGTACTAGTAACATAGCCTAGGGTAGCTTGCTGCACCACAGACTCCAAGGAAATTGCTGTAGTAGTACTACTCCTATATACTTCTCCAAGGAAATTGAGCCATAAGCTGGAAAGGAGGGAGTACTACTAAAGGACATATATTCCAAAAAATATGATAATCTCTCTAACCAAGGTAGGGACGAGGAGTAAACGAAGGGAGTAGTAAAATTTTCTCCTCCTCCTGCGAGCCACCGCGCGCGTGGGCGAGGGAGTGGGCGTAAGGCCTACTAAGGAAGCTTCTCCTCGTTCTGCGAGTTTGACGGGACACATCAAAAGTACTCCAATGTATAGAGCCTTGCCTCTAAGGTAGGCCCCACATGGTTTGCCTCTTTTTTAACATAATGCGTCAAGTTGCAATTTGTTTGTTCACCCGTGGTAGATGATCCTCCATCAAGTGGACAACCAGTACACGTGTCAAATTACCATGTGGGCTGCCTTTTCGTACAGAAATGAGCCCCCCTGTGTACCCGCGCGGGTGTGGTTGGGAAAGAGACGGGAGTACGTGCGCCGTGTGTGCACCTCTTCTCTTCGTGCACGTCCCCCACCTACGTGGGTGTGTGTGAGAGAGATACAAACCTAGAGATAATGCGCCGTTCATCCCCATGCCTCCGCCTAGTCCGACCACCAGTCACCACCACGCCTCACTCCTCCTCACCTTATCTCTCAGCTTTCTCGAGACTAGCAATGAGCCCGTGCGTTGCAACCGGTCCAAAGTAGAATAGTACTTGTTCACAAACTTGAAAGAAAACACTCTTGTTTTGATATACATATATACCACTAAAAATATATTACGTTTCACTCAAAATATATTTCTCGGGTTGTTTTGATGAGGCGAGGGAGGGATGTGGTTGCTTTCAATATAATAAGGGGTTTTCTTCAAATTGGAGCAGAGAAGTGGGATATTGTTGCAAAAATGCCACAATTTACCTCACAACCATTAGGTGTAGATCTAATGGTCAGGAATGACGGATGGATGACACACCATCATCACCAACTGAGTCTTTTATAGGAGTAGAGATATCATTTTTTCGACGAAATTCTCAAGATACCATTTTTCTGATAAAATTCTCGAGATACCATTAGTTTTTACACATGGGATTACTCCTGCATGGGTCAATCACAACAGGTGTTTTGTAAAAAATGCATCTTGATGTTCCCTGCAATGCACAGGCATCTTGCTAGTCCATGAAAACAATACATGGCAAAATTTCACGGCGAACAAGGGATTTGAATCTGCTGGGAGGGGCTATTTGGATTTTGCCCGGGGTAGCCAAAATATTGGCGGCCCTTTTGTCCACCGGTGCCTTTGCCACCGATGAACGAGGAATGGCTCGGGTGCTCATGCATCCTCCAGCGCACACGTTGGAGACGAGCTCGCACGAGATGTGCTTTTTTTGTCCCACCACGCCGCCCGAGCCGGCCGTAGACCGACCGGCGACCCGCATATTACGCCATCCAACCGTAGCCGCACACATTCTGACCGCAATTCAACCAACCGGACGAAATTCATGCAAACACGGCGATATTTCTCGTAAACAATGATGGAATTCATATAAAATACTGGATTTTCATACAAACATGACGGATTTCATTACATTCAAATCAACTAAGCGGTGCTAGTTCTGGACAACACAGGTATATAATACCTGGCCTAAATGGTCACCCGCCGGTCCATTTGTGTTCCTCATGTCCGGCAGCACGATCATCGGACTGCCGGGAGCCCCGGAGGTATATGCTTCAGCGCGAAGGACGGCTCGCTTCCCCGCTGCCTAACTGATATGGTTGGCTGATGCCCAAGATGATGGTGGAAGGGGGCTTCTCCGCTTCCGTGGAGCCCATGCGGGGTCGACGAAGGTCCTCGCAACAAAAGGATCCGGCAAGACACCTGCTGTGTACGCCGGCGTCGCGTCTGCGGTGGCCTTCATGGGACCCAAGCGGCGGCGGCCTCCCGTGTTCTACTTCTCCTCGATGATGGCGGCGGACGCGGAGGCGCTGGCCACTGACTCATCGCTCTCCGCGCACCTGGCTTCTGTCTCTGCATGCATGCCGCGGCCGCCAGCATGGGAGTCTCGGCCACAGAAACGGGAGACGCGGTCGCAGACACGGGAGGCGCGGTATGAGGTGGCGGCGTGGACGGCAGCGACGACGCCCGTGCACCGCTCCTCGTCGAGCTGGCCTAGAGCGGTGAGTTGCTAAACCACGCGCCAGCTTGAGGCGACAACTGGCTCCGTCGGGCGAGGGAAGGGAGGTGGACCAGCGAGCTGCATACCTCGTATCCGGCGGGCTCGGCGGGCCACTCAGCCGGCTTGGATGCGGGACAACTACTCTTCGTAAGCCATTGTAAGAGTGGACAAAATGATGAAGGAGGAGATAGGGGAGCGGCGGAGGGGTGCGATTCTTGGCCAGCGTTTGGCCTCGTTTAAATAAGAGGTTAAATAGATGGGGGACGGGAGGATCTCGGCCGGTGTTGCATTTAATGCCGGCCCGATCATGAACGGACGTGTGTCCAGAGTGGGTTTCTCGGCTTCCACACGGGTTTCATGGAGGCGTTTGAATGCGGCAAGGAGGCGTTTTCAGCCGGGCGTGCATCAAGTGTGGCCCTCGACTCTGACGTATGACACCGCGTCGTTCTTCCACTGACGTGTGGGCTCTTTGGGTACATGGCCTACATGTCAGTGACCCAACGCAGGCAGCGCACGGCAGAGGAACTTTTGGTGGGCCGGGACGGTCAGAAGCGGGCATTTCATAAACCGATGATTGTTCATTGAGTGTGACGTCATCTATTTCATCTAGATAAGCCTACTATATAATGTAAGAGAATTTTCAAATTTTCATCTAGAAGTTGATAGCCCGTTCGATACGTTGTGATTCATAAAGACCACTGCAAACATCAATGTTCTGCTTATCACAGACAAGATTGATTAAAATCTTGCAAAAAAAGATAAGATTGATTAATACCCGTAACAATCCATGTCATTAACAAAGGGTGCTTGCACGTATAGGTTGACCGTCTGTCTTGTGTCGTGTGCGATGTGCATGCAGGCGTGCGAGTCTTGCATGCGTGCATGTGTACGTTTCAGTGTTGCATGCATGTCTGCGTACGTGCGTGTGTTCGTGAGTGCACGTGTACGTGTCAGTGTTGCACACCTGCATGCGTGCGTGTGTTTGTTATGTGTACATGTCAATGTTGCACGCCTGCATGCATGCGTGTGTTCGTGCGAGTTTTGCGTGCGTGCATGTGTACGTGCGGGGTGAGGCTACACATCAGTCGACTGACTTTTTCATCTTTGGTGAGTAGATTTTCCAGCCGTTGGATACGAAATCAAGGGCCTGCAGTTTATCTTCAACTTCCACCCCGTGAGTCGCCAGCCACCACCGGCCGAACCGCCGGCAGCCCCCGCCCGCGGCCGGCCCACACGGCCCCGCCGCCCCGCCCGCCCCGAAACCACTTCCCGCCGCCGCCCCGGCCATCCCTCTAGGCCCCCTTTTTCTCCGGCGATCCCCACGCCACCGCCCAATCACCGCGCCCCCCCACCGCCGGCGACTGCCAACCAGAGGTCTCACGACTTCGAATCCCCACCGACCACTAATTTATTACCATTTCCGTCCTTCATATACGCGCTGACGGGTGGGCCCTATGGTAATGTGCGCTGCTGAATGTGGACCGTTTGACTGGTCAATTGATCGTGTCATCAACAAATTACGGAGCTGTATGGTGAGCCAGTGACCGTATGATCACCCTAAAATGTATTTTATTAACACAGTATAGACTCAAACTATCATTTCTTTCTTTCATATACGCGCTGACAGGTGGGCCCCACGGTTACGTGCCCCGATGGTGCAACACTAGTTGCGCCACGTGGTACGTTTGACTGGTCAATTGATTGTGTCATCAACAAAATACGGAGTTGTACGGGTGACCCAGTGACCGTATAATCACGAGATGTATTTTTTTAACACGATACAGACGCAAGCGCTCATATATACGCGCAATCACTCACCGCTATAAGCGCACACACGTAGAGCCTACCCCTATGAGCACCTTCGAGAGAGTGAACCAGCATATGATCTTGAGATTTTATGGAGTCACCATAGGTGCCTCGTAGTCGAGTGGAACGTCTCCTCCCACTGAACGCATATCGCCGGAAAAATACCGAAATTAACCCAGGATAAATGCAAGCACCGGGACTTTAACCCTGGTGGGCTCGAGAAACCACTGACCTCCTAACCATCCAACCACAGGTTGGTTAGCACCACAAAATGTATGTGATGACCGTGATGAGCTTATTCTGAAGTCCAGTGACCATATCGTGCTTTCGCTTCAAATACAATGACCATAAGTGTCGTCCACAAAATACAGAGCACACATCAAATACAATGTCTGTCAGTGTCATCAACAAAATACGGAGACATATCGTGAGCTAGATACCGTATGATCACCACGAGAATATATACGGTGACCGTAATGAGCATATTCTGAAGTCCACCGACCGTATAGTGCTTTCGCTTGAAATACAGTGACCGTCACACGTGAATGTGTCATGGGCATGCATACTTTTAGAGGGCTGAGAGATAGTTTGTGTGTGTACGTGAAAGTGGTGTAGAAAGAGGGGGTGTCCGGTGGAGACAAGGAGAGATATGCCCTTCGTTTCTCTTTCCCGTGACTTATATTTTAGGAGAAAATATAAACATTCACAATGCAAAACAAAAAAAATTGGATGCACCATGCAATTAACTTTCATGTATAACATTGTACTATTGTATATGCTTATTTTCTTAGTGGCCGATTGCGTGTGTGGTGTGGTGGGCACATCATTTCTAGCTGGGGTGGGCACATCATTTCTGGTTGTGGTGGGTCAACATGAGGACTCATGGGTCGGTTCCATCCTACGCCACATAGGTTGGACCGAGACGCATTATACGAAGACCCATGTGGAGGACTCGGCGTACAACACGAAGCTACCAGAGTCATGGAGGACTCTATCCCCACTGGTGGTAAGCCGACTATATATGATTTGTAACCCTAGGCCCCGAGTATGTTATAGAAGCCTGGGGGCTAGTTCGTCGATAGTATACACACACACACGCACAATGCCTGGTATTCACGTGTACTTTGTACACACCCCTATCACTGATATACAGTACCAGGAGTAGGCTTTTTCCTCAACTGCAAGGGTCCGAACTTGGGTAAAACCTTGCCTCGTATTACCATCCAGCCTAACAGTCAGGGATATCCTACCGAATGATCTGATGGAATCATATCTGCCAACTACTAAGAGAGAGGTGTGTCTGGGGGGGGGGGATGTGTGCGAGAGAGGTCTAAAGATAATGTGTGTGCGGGAGACACGTAGGCACATATATGTGCGTATAGAGGGCTAGTAGAGACCGTGCGTGTGTATATATGCATGTGAGAGAAATAGTGTTTTCCAACTGAGATCAGTGAAAAGAGTGGTACATAGTAGTTAGAAAGAGAGAGAGGGAGATACACAGAGAGTGTGTGCGTGTGACACCCCGAGAGAGACTGTGAGCATGTGTGAAAGAGAAATGCCGATGTATATAAAGTGTGTGCACTTATGCGTTAGATAGAGAGATATATATCACGTTTGTGAGAACGGGCCGAGGCATAGTGCATCTACGTGTAAAAGGTGGTTCTAAACATTAAATTAAAATATAAATGGCATTATTATTTTTGGATGAGATCATGAATTTTGCAATTTGCGTATGAACGAAAATTGGTCTATCAGACACCCATACTCTATTGACTTCTAACATGTGCATGTGTTTATTTCATATTATCGATCCATAGAGTGAGAGCGGTTTGAAATACAGGCAATGCATTGCTTTTGCAATTCATATATAAAACATTAATTAGTGCACTCCATGTTGTTAGTGTGAAGCACTTTATACATTTGTCAGTTACATGGATGCATTCCAAATTGCTAGCTACGAAATAGGAACATGTTGAATTCAACATAAAGGGGATTTCAAAGATTCGAATTCATAGGAAGTGCATTCATCCATTTGAACCCGAGATAATGGCATTTGTGAATCAGATCTAAACGGGGCATCAATCTTTGTTGTGCATTTGAACATGCTATATATTCATACGCATGTCTAACTATTTTTTGCAACCAAGGAGATTATATCTGGAACCATGCATGAACTAAGGTAAGTTGCATATTTTTTAATATATACTCGTGTACAATGTATATTCAAATGTACCCCATCATTCGAAAATAATCGTAGTTTTAGTATTTTCAAGAGTAAAGATTTGTGAAGTTTGACAAATCCTGAAAGTTCAATTCAAGAGAACCGAAATCGTTAATGCTTCTGCTCCCAAATATTGAACAAAGCGGCAAATAAGCCTCTTGGTCACCCGAAACAACGCGAGACTAATGTTTGGTGGTAGGAAATTACTGTCCTGACTCTAGCACGTGTAGCCTATCGGCCCGATGTCCAAAGGTCTAAATCGGGGTAGGTTTGTAACTTCACCAAGACGTCAGTCTCAACCGCCTCCTTGAAGCATTCATACGCCGTGGGTGCCTAAACACCCATGCGCTCGGCCGGAATCTATCCCGCCCACCATTTGGGACACCTGAGATTACTGTCCTACCCCCAACCCGCAATATGTCTGAAATTTTAGATGGGGGCAAAGTTTGTAACTTTCCCCAAATTTCAAACAAGCGCATCCCAAACCGAAACATTGTTCACCCTTAGTCCCCCCTCCCTCCATTTCCCCATTCATACTCCGTGGGCGCCAAAACGCCCTCTCCACCAGCCGCGAAACCCCAGCCTCCTCCGTCCTCCACCCCATCACACCCAATCCACCGCCGCCCTCCTCCATCACGCCGGAGCCGGTACCCCGACATCGTCGTCCAACGCAACCGCAACTGCAATGCCCACAAGGACTTAGCAGCTGAAGCTGAGGCAGAGCTGCCTCCACGACGCCCACGCCGACGTGCGTCATACCAGAACCACTTCGACCACGCCATCATGCGCCTCGCCGGTGCCGCTCCACTGTCGCAACCGTCCACCGCACCGGAGCTGTTCCGCCTACGCCGTCGTTCGCCGCCTCGGATCTGGTTCCGCGCCACCGACAGACAGCCACGGCACCACACTCAACAACTTGGCCATGGGTTCGTCCAAGGCTCCGCCGTCCTCCACAACTTCTCGTTTCCAGCGAACCACAAGAAGATCACTGGAAAAACAGAAGGAGGACCCAACACTGCCAGCAGAAAGAGGTACTCCTCTAAGCTTATTCATGAAAATCTTACGTCTCTGCTCACACCGTATTCATCCCACGAAAGAAACTAGTTGAGCGCTTCGTACTGCATCTTATTCGTGATACTAAATGCACAAGGTTTCCTCCCATTTACTATTTCACCTTTGCTAGGGGTCAGTAGCCCGCCTGGATTTCAATTCAGGGTCAGTCAAATCGCAATTAAAAGAAGCAGCACCCGCTTAGGCGCGTGGAGCACCTAGTCCGCCTATTGGCCGGGAAGCGGTGCAACGGTGTCTATCATAGGGGTGTGCGGCGTAGGAGTTGCTTGCTCCTAATCTGGAGGTCGGCGGGGCTTGAAGGGATGGCCGGGGCGGTGCCAAGCACGGCGGTGCAGTGAGGTCGAGGGGAGGGCGGAGGCAGGGGACTTGGTCGGTGGTCGCTGGCATTTCGAGGAAGATCGTAACACTGACTGGCTGGAGGTAGATGAAGGCGATCTGCCCGTTCTTTGTACATCGGACGGTGTAGAAAAAATGGACTGCCCTATTTGTTTTCAGTGGACTGTTATTTTCATAGGACCACACCTTGTGGTGTGCTGGAGGAGCATCTGCATTTCCCAGCCAACCTTGTGCTCATATTTCAAAATCCTAGAATCTAGTACTAATTTCGTGTGCCATGCATGTTGTAGAGCTATCATATGTCTCCCGTCATTTATTTCTCACCGACCTGCTATCTGCTACCTTTACACTGTACTACTTGTGCACACACTTCATCCATACTCACACTATTGTTTTTTTATGCATGGGTATTTCAAACTCTGACGCAGTGTTGATGAATACAAAAAAGAAAAGGCAGAAGTCGCTCCAGTGTAATTCGAAGATAAGCACTAAGCGTCTCAGCGTTCTAAAGGGTGCAGTGCCAGCAGATGGAGACAGTAAACGTAGCTCTGCTGTTGATGATCTCAATTGTCACACACAATCATCCCAGGTGCTTGCTTTAACTTCACGCTGTCAAATGTGGTTGCATGTTGCATATGGTGTCTAGCTTGTATTGCTTCCAATTTGGTTCAATTGCATCAGCTTACTTTACACATTATACCTTTGATAATGACATGCCTTCCTGTTTTTGATACATACTACATATGTCTATTAACCATGTTCGTACATCAAACTAATGCTCTTCTGTATCCCTCATCAATGACTTATGACGAGACAGTCACCCGAGTGGGTTACCGTGAGACGTGCTACTCGTTTAAAGAGTGCAGTGTTATCCTCCCCACATGATTCTCAAGAAATAGCAAGGCTAAATGAAGATAGTCAACGTAGCTCTCTAGTTGATGACCGCAATTCCCCCACACCACCATCGCATGTGCTTGCTCTTACTTGGCAGTGTGATATGTGGTTGCATGTTGCATATGGTGTCTACCTTGTAATGCTTCTAATTAGGGTAAATTGCATCTACTTAGTTAACACATTATACCTGTGAATATGACATCACTACAACAAAAACCCCCATACCCCAACACATATGTATCAACAAAAGACAACATGTGTTGTTGAGTTAAACAAACCTCCCATCTTCCCCACGAAGGGATAACCTCCCCGTCCCCACATCCACCCCTTTCGTCCAAATATCCCGCAACCAAGCAGAAAAAAAAGAACCCAAATCTTATCTCCCCTTCACCTCTCTCCCCGGATTCATCTCTCTCTCTCATGTGAGCTCTACCATAACGCCGTCGCCGCTGCCTCCGATTCCAGCCAGATTCGGCGCTCCCCTTCACCGCCCCTCACCGGCTCATCTCCCCCTCATTGCTCTCCTTTGATCCGCCATCGTCGCGGCGTCCTCCACACCTCTGCCAGCCCCCGGAGAAACCCTAGGCACCACGGGTCATTCCCGCAGTTGCTGCGCTCGACCCAATGTCCCCACGTCTCCACGTGCGCGGCTGCTGATTAGACTTGATGGTGCTGCTCCGCCTCACCTACCTCGACTCTGATGTTGATATGGTTCAGTAAGGCACTTCTACACACTTCTCCTCTGCTCCTACCCTCTGCTCCTACCCTCTATGGTTCAGTAAGGCTAATTCTTTGTATAACATTACGACAATGATTAATGCTATCTCACTCGCCTGATCTACCTTTGTGGGTGCTGGCTTGCAGAGGCAGTCACGACACTCCATGGTCTGTCACTCTGTGTTCCATGTGCAGGGACAGGGAGGGGGAAGCAGGTGCTGCAGACCCCTGCTAGTCGCTCGACCCCCTCAACAAATTTCAGCAGGTAGTTAGAGCGTATGTACATGCTAATGGCTAGCTAGTCGCAACTAATTACTCATTAGGCTATACGTTACTCAACGAGCACCAAATTAGAGAATCCCAACCAGCAGGCACTAGCCCATGAACGTCATGGTTGGCTTATTGTGATCAGATCGTTCAAATTGTGGCCTACACATATGCATATTCTGCACGTTCAGCACCCGGTCGCCGTCATACTAGATCATAGCAGCAGCTACTGGTGGCGGTCTAGTGCTTGAACACTTGGTGGAGCATCGCAACATTGGTCTTATCGACAGTGTGTTTGCTGCGTGTCGTCGTCCATGATGCATTAATCCTCGGAGACTTTGAACCTGGCGGGACAACTCATGCGAGTCAATTCTAAACTGAAGGTATATCATTACGAATTTATATTGTTGTTAGACATTTAAAGGTTGTTGGTTAGTGTTTTTGTCAGATCTACTTAAATGTGCTTTCAAGTGCTTATGAATTGAATCCTTTATTTTGTACAGGACCAATATTTCTTTCATATTCATCTTTGGGAGAAAGTTCAGGGTATACATAGCGAGCTACCTATGCGGAGAGAGGTACGACTACATGAATCCTGTTGGCTTGTACTATTGTAAGTGATTTAAGTGACATAATCTGCAATGTAACTTAAAAACTCTTGCTGATTTTTTATGTATTCACTATTCAGATTAGGATCATTGTCAAGCATCTATTTAAATCAAAATCACTAGAAAACACACTTGTTAACATTTAATAGAGCTTCTTGATTTAGCTTTGTGTAAGTTAGTTTTTCTCAACTTCAAGAACTTCTAGAAATTTTGTAATCTCTGCATTTATATGTACTGTTTTGGGAACTATAGATCTGTGTTTGCAATGAAGCATGCTCTATTTGTCTCACATATTTTTGGGGCATGTACCTCGCTGTATCTTCATTATATTGTTTGTAAGCTGTTTATTAAGTCAAGTATATCGATGGTCTGTTCATAAGTCTCTTTTTTCTGTCTATATAGTTATGTGCTATGGCTGGGACTGTTAAGTGTTCAAATGATGATATATCAGAACCCTTCATAGGTGATGACGTATGTTGGACGATGGAACGCTTATCCTGTTTCCACCGGTTGGTTTGACTTGGGTGTTCAGAGAAGTAAAACTTCAACTAATGTGTTTAGCGAAGCACAATATTGTATCGGAAGTGAAACCTTCTCTATTATATGGAGGTGCGAGCATTAAACTAGCATGCAACTAAAGATAAGGTATGCTCATTTCTCTATTGCTTGGAATTCAGCATGGTTGAGCAAAAGTTTATTATTGATCATACCTTTTTCAATATAAATGGTTATTATATTGCCTGCTTAGTTTGGGAAATCTAAACAAGAAAATTGCTCTTGCTATGCTCCAAATTACAGACCTAGAATATACAAAAACTAAGGTTGCTGAACTTGGTAATTGATTCTTGGTTGATACGACCACTAAAACATAACTATTGGTCATATAGCAAGATTAACCATCACATGGACTTCAACCTTTGTATGTTGCTCTTCGTATATTATCTTGATTTTGTTTGATGGTACCTTATGTTTCTCATTCCTTTGTTGTTGTTGATTGTCCAGATAAATCGGCGATGCATGGCTTAGAAGTTGATTGCAAGATCGAGAAGTTGGCTACTACCAGATAGTTTCGGATTATGTTTTAGAATGTCATTTTTAGCTCAATGTTTCAAACATTATATTTTAAATGTCTGAGACGTTGATTGCAAGGCTGAGAATCATCCTACTACCAGATAGTTTCACATATTGTAATCGTTGTATCATGTTCTTTGTAAAGCAACCGAGTTGATTTAATATATATGACCTCTAAGATTATTATGTTTGTGTCTCCTATGCACTATCAGCATTGACATAATAGATAAGAATGTTGATATATAAAATACCATTAATTGTCCAAGCAATGCGACAATGCTTCTAGGCATTACAAGGCTCTTTT
This sequence comes from Triticum aestivum, assembly GCF_018294505.1. Taxonomy (NCBI): domain Eukaryota; kingdom Viridiplantae; phylum Streptophyta; class Magnoliopsida; order Poales; family Poaceae; genus Triticum; species Triticum aestivum. The sequence goes on along the minus strand of NC_057805.1, from coordinate 311,819,494 downwards.
TTTGGGCCCTCCAGCAACGCATATTAAATGTTGTTGGCCTCTACCTCTATACATTGCTGTCTTCCAACACATATTCACATCGGTTACCAACGAATGCACATACGTTGTTGTACACCTTTGCAACGCCACCAACGGCAACACATATAAATCCATTGGTGTAGACCTTACCAACACTTATATGGACATACGACAACACATCGATGCGTTGCTAAAGGGGGGTTCTTGTTGTAGTGCATGTGTTCCTGTTTTTGGTACATATTACGTCTTTGTATTAACCATGTTCTTAATCAAACTACTTTTCTTGTGTATCCCTCATCAATCACTCCTGACGAGACACCTTCAAGTTGACAATGTAATATTGGTTGCATCTTGCATATCATATCAAACATGTATTGCCTCTAATTTGTTGAAGTGCCACTTATAATGAGACACATCTAACTTGGTAGAGTGATTTTGGTTGGATCTTTCATATGGTGTCTAGATTGCATTGCTTCCAATTTGTTGAAATGCCTTCTGCTTAGCGTTTTTCGGACATATTCCATCCTCCTACAATGTGGTTGCCATACATAAAAGTTGTGTTCGTCAGTATCATGCATCAACGAATTTGGAAGTGTGAATTTCATTCATTTTTCTTGTGTGTTGACTTGACAAGGCAAAATCTAAAAGGAAAAAGGCACGGAATGATGGTGGTCCTCTGGAGCAACCGAAACAGATGACCTCTGCAAATTCTCCTGGTACTCCTACTGTAGTGCAAGTTCCAAATCTCATCTCCCCAACTCCACAACCCCAGGTGTTGGCTCTAACATGGCAGTGTGATATCTGGTTGCATGTTGCATACGGTGCCTAGCCTGTATTGCTCCTAATTTGTTAAATTGCATCTCCTTAGCTTACACATTATACATGTGAATATGACACGCCTTCCTGTTTTTAGTACATACTACATCTGCCTATCACACCATGTTCTTACATCAAACTAGTGTTCTTGTGTATCCTGGATCTATTGCTTATGATGAGATAGTCACGCCCGTTGGTTAGTATGAGACGCGCTACTCTTATAAAGAGTGCAGTTTCATCCTCTCCACATGATTCTCAAGAAACAGCAAGCCTAATTGAAGATATTGAACATAGCTCTGTACTTGAAGACCGCACTTCCCCTACACCACCATCGTAGGTGCTTGCTCTAACTTCGCAGTGTGATATGTGGTTGCATGTTGCATACGGTGTCTAGCTTGTAATGCTTCTAATTAGGGTAAATTGCATCTGCTTAGTTTACACATTATACCTGTGAATATGACATGCCTTCCTATTTTTGGTACATACTACATCTATGTGTTAACCAAGTTCTTACATGAAACTACCTCTCTTCTGTATCCTCCATCAATCACTTACGATGAGACACCTTTATTCGTTGCATATTGCATATTATTTCTAGCCTGTTGCGATGTATTGCTTCTAATTTGGTCAAATACATTTGTTAGGCCACCCTTTTAATTTGGCAGAGTGATATTGGTTTCATCTTTCATATGGTTTATAGCTTGCATTGCTTCTAACTAGTTCAAACACCTTGTGCTTAGTTTACACTTTATACATCATACATGTCAATATGTCATGCCGTCCTGTTTTTCATACATATTCCATCCTCCCATCATGCGGTTGTATTACATGAAAGTAGTGCTCGTCAGTATCATGCATCAATGAGTTCTGAAGAGCAAATTTTATTCCTTTTTCTTGTGGGTTTGACTTGACAAGGAAAAATCAAAAAAGAGGAAGGAAAAGAGTACGAAAGGCGATGATGGTGGTCTTCTACAGCAACGTAAACGGAGCATCTGTACAGATTCTCCTTGTACTGCTAGTGCATTACAAGTTCCAAGTCACCGCTCCCCTACTCCACCATCCAAGGTGTTGCATATGGTGTCTAGCTTGTATTGCTCCTAATTAGTGTAAATCGCATCTACTTAGCTTACACATGATACATGTGAATATGACATGCTTTCCTGTTTTTGGTACATACTATATCTGTCTATCACACCATGTTCTTACATGAAACTACTCTTCTTGTGTATCCTGCATCAGTCACATATGATGGGACACCTTTAAGTTGGCAGTGTGATATTGGTTTGCGTCTTGAATATGATTTCTAGCATGTAGTGCTTCTAGTTTGATTGTCACCTATGACAAAACAGTTTTAACTTGGCAGAGTGACATTGATTGCACCTTCCATATGGTGTCTAGCTTGCAGTGCTTCTAATTTTTTGAAGTGCCTTCTGCTTAGTTACCACATCATAGGTGTGAATATGTCAAGCCGTCTAGTTTTTCGTACATATTCCATCCTCGTATCATGACTTTGCCTTTCATCAGAGTAGTGTTCGTCAGTATCATGCATGAATGAGTTCTGAAGAGCGAATTTTATTCCTTTTTCTTGTCGGTTTGACCTCACAATGCAAAATCAATAAAGCGGAAGGAAATTGGTAAGGCATTGGATGATGGTGGTCGTTTCGAGCAACTGAAATGTAGGGTCTCTACAGATTCTACTCCGCCATCCTCCCAACAAGATTTGCAAGACAACGCAAGGCTAGACAGTCAACATAGCTGTGTAGATGATGAGCACATCTCCCCTACTCCACCATCACAGGTGCTTGATCTAACTTGGCACTATTATATATGGTTGCATTTTGCGTATGATGTCTACCTTGTATTGCTTCTAACTTTGTTGAATTGCATCTGCTTACTTTACACATAATGCATGTGAATATACACGTGTTCCTATTTCTAGAACATTTTATATCTGATCACACCATGTTCTTACATCAGACTACTCTTCTTGGATATCCGGCATCAGTCACTTATGATAAGGCACCTTTAAGTCACCACTGTGATATTGGTTGTGTCTTGCATATGATTTCTAGCATGTACTACTTCTAATTTGTTGAAACGCCACACAGTTTGAACTTGGCAGAGTGATATTGGTTGCACCTTTCATATGGTGTCTAGCTTGCAGTGCTTCTAATTTGTTGAAATGCCTTCTGCTTAGTTACCACATCATAGGTGTGAATATGTCACACTGCCCTATTTTTCGTACATATTCCATCCTCGTATCATGTGTTTGCCTTTCATCCGAGTAGTATTCATCAGTATCATGCATGAATGAGTTCTGAAGAGCAAATTTTATTCCTTTTTCTTATCGGTTTGACTTCACAATGCAAAATCAATACAACTGAAGGAAATTAGTCCGGTAGTGGATGATGGTGGTCCTTCGGAGCAACTCGAACAAAGGGTCTCTACAGATTCTACTCCGCCATCCTACCAACAAGATTCGCAAGACAACACAAGGCTGGACAGCCAACGTAGCTGTGTAGGTGATGAGCACATCTCCCCTACTCCACCATCACAGGTGCTTGCTCTAACTTGGCACTATTATATGTGGTTCCATGTTGCGTATGATGTCTAGCTTGTATTGCTTCTAACTTTGTTGAATTGCATCTGCTTACTTTACACATAATGCCAGTGAATATGACACCTGTTCCTGTTTCTAGAACATACGTGTAGATGATGAGCACATCTCCCCTAGTCCACCATCACAGGTGCTTGCTCTATCTTGGAACTGTTATTTGTGGTTCTGTGTTCCATATGATGTCTAGTTTGTATTACTTCTGATTTTGTTGAATTGCATCTGCATAGCTTACAACTTATACCTGCAACGATCCCTTACCCATAAGACACATTTAACTTGGGAGTGTGATGTAGGTTGCATCTTGCATTGTCTTCTAGCTTGTACTGCTTCTAATTTCTTGAAATGGCACTTATGACGAGACACTTTTTACCTGATAGAGTGATATTGGTTGCATGTTCATATGGTGCCTAGCTTTCATTTCTTCTAATTTTGTTGAAATGCCTTCTGCTTACTGTTTTTCATACATATTCCCTCCTCCTATCGTACGTATGAATATGCAATGCTGTCTTCTTTTTGTATATATTCCATCCTCCTATCCCGCGCTTGCCTTACATCAAAGTAGTGTTCGTCTGTATCATGCATCAACCAGTTATGCAGAGCTAATTTTATTCATCTTCTTTTGGTTTTGACTTCATAAGGCAATATTAGAAAATAGGAAGGAAAAGAGTAAGTTAGGGGATGTTGGTGGTCCTCCGGACCGACGCAAACAGAGACTCTCTAGATTTGCCACTGCTAATGAAGTTGAAGTCCCAAGTCTACATGATGAGTTCATCTCCCGTACTCCACCATCGCAGGTGCTTGCTCTAAGTTGACAGTGTGATAATTGGTTTCATGTTGCATATGTTGTCTAGCCTGTATTTCTTCTATTTTGATTAAAGTGCACCTGCTGAGTTTATACGTTATACATGTGCATATGACATGCCTTTCCATTACAAAAAAAAGACACATCCGTGACATTTTGGGCCGAACGAATTTTTTTTCTGTCATGCTTATGACACTTCTATGACAATAATTGTGACAAAACACGGTATCATCATAGATGTGGTGGGGTCCTACTTCTATGACAAAAAATCATGACAAAAAATGGGCTTTTCGTCCTGGGCGGGCCGGAGATGCAGCTGCATGACATTCTTTGGGCCGTTCATGACGGAAAAAACCGTGGTAGAAGCAAGGGCGAGGAAAATATCGGGGTGTTCCCGGTTACGGTGGGTGGTCGGGGCCGAGTGATGCGTGTTTCTCTCATACACGCACGCGCGTGGGTGCGAGGAATTGGGCTCTAACTGAACCCGAGCGAGGCGTTGGGCTCTAACTGAACCCGAGCGATTGCACTACAGGCTACGCGTTACTGAACCCGAGCGATCGATGGCTGTTAACTGAACCCGATCGAGCGACTCCTTCCCTACTGCTGCTAACTGAAGCCGGTCGATGCTGCCTCTGGATGAACAGTGAGCGTTGCTGGGGGGTTTTGATGAACAGTTCCCGGTGGGGGTGGATGAATAGGACCCCGTGTTGTCGCCTCTGGATGAACAGTGAGCGTTGCTGGGGGGTTTCGATGAAAAGTTCCCGGTGGGGGTGGATGAACAGGACCCCGTGGTGTTGCCTCTGGATGAGCAGGACCCCGATCGATCGAGCCGGTTGGGGCTGGATGAACAGGACCCCGTGGAGGGCTGGATGAAAAGGACCACCCCGTGGAGGGCTGGATGAACAGTAGACGGTGGAGGGCTGGATGAACAGTAGCCCGTGGAGGGGTGGTTGAACAGTAGCCCATGGAGAGGGCTGGTTGAACTGTAGCCGGTGGAGTAGCGCGCGGTGGAGGGTGGATGAACAGGAGCCCCTGGATGAATAGTCGCAGATGGAGGCTAGAGGAGGTCGACGGCGGATGAATAGTAGCCCGTGGAGGCTAGAGGGGGTCGACGGTGGAGATGAACAGTATCCCGTGGAGTGCCGTTTTGCGGTACGCCACACCCCTCCCGATGAACAGGACCCCCGTTTCGACCGTAGCGCTCCAACACATGTCCGTTTCCTCAGTTTTGCGGTACGCCACACCCCTCCCGATCAACAGGACCCCCATTTCGACCGTAGGAGGTCAGTTTCCTCCGTTTTGCGGTACGCCATACCCCTCCCGATGAATAGGATCCCGTTTCAAACATGGCCGATCGAACACAAGGTCGTTTTGTCCGTTGTGCGGTACGCCAGGCCACGTTTCGATCAGCTGTTCCGTCCAAGCCCTCCCGATGAACACGACGACGCATTCCATTCCGACCCAGCCAGTTGGCTCCCCATGAACACGACGACGACACTGTTTCTCCGTTCCGACCCAGCCATGTACACGAGCCCTGGCCGTACGTACGCGCGAGTAGGCGTTCGAGACCCCGCCCGTAGTACGTACGTGGCCGTATTTACTTTCTTGCACCTTGGCCGCTGTACGTATGTGTACATGCTATGTGCGCGCCTCTACTACAACACGCTGTAACATCCCAAATTTTCAATTTGGTATGTTATACGTAGAACATCATTGCATATCATATTTTATTGCATTTTGTCAAATCCTCGATAAATCCTAAGCAACTCAAGGACCCTCGGAGAGAGTTGGGGATTTTCTTGAATTTTCATATTTGATTTCCATCAAATAATAAAACGAGGATTTTGGTTTTAATTATTTTCTCTCCGGAAAAATATTTCATTTTAAAAATAAACGAGAGGAGAAAATATGACTTCTCCAAAACAATTGAAATATTGGAGGAAAAGTGTTCAAATCATTTATTGGAATTTATTTGGATTTTATTTGCAATTTTAATGCATTAAAAATATTGCATGTTTTCAAAAAAATTATTTTCGTGTCAAAAAATGTTCACCCTATTCTAGATTTTCTAACTAGACGGGGAAAATTTATTTTATCTTTTTTGGACTTTTATTTATTTTTCTACGAATATTTTTCCGCGGAACGTACTTAAAAAAAACTGCGCGCCGCCCGACCGGGCCGAGGCCCCGCCGAGCGCCGGCCCACACTGCGCCCCGTCTCCTTCCCCAGCACGACGCCGCCGCCACAACGAGTTCGGCACCCGCACGGGACCCCGCCGCCGCCGGAGCCGAAGCTCGAG